>NW_027364648.1:0-196155 GCF_046119375.1 Phyllobates terribilis | reverse complement strand
TGCACAAACAGTAATTTCTCCGCATTGCAAGGTGCAATTCTGAATTTTTTTGCTTTTTCCTGCTCCTCTTAGCATGATAAAGAAGATTCAAAGAGAGTGAGATGCCAGCTCCTTTCATTCAGTCAGTAACTTCAAACATTTCTGGTATAAACATTTCTGGACGTTTTTCAATGGCAAAAATCAATGAATATTGTAAATGCACAAACAGTAATATCTCCACATTGCAAGGTGCAATTCTGAAATTTTTTGCTTTTTCCTGCTAATCCTAGCATGATAAAGAATATTCAAATAGAGTGAGATGCCAGCTCCTTTCATTCAGTCAGTAGCTTCAAACATTTCTGGACGTTTTTCAATGGCAAAAATCAATGAATATTGTAAATGCACAAACAGTAATATCTCCACATTGCAAGGTGCAATTCTGAAATTTTTTGCTTTTTCCTGCTAATCCTAGCATGATAAAGAAGATTCAAAGAGAGTGAGATGCCAGGTCCTTTCATTCAGTCAGTAGCCTCAAACATTTCTGCTATATGAATAACATGATGTTTTTTAATGGCAAAAATCAATGAATATTGTAAATGCACAAACAGTAATATCTCCACATTGCAAGGTGCAATTCTGAAATTTTTTGCTTTTTACTGCTAATCCTAGCATGATAAAGAAGATTCAAAGAGAGTGAGATGCCAGCTCCTTTCATTCAGTAAGTAGCTTCAAACATTTCTGGACGTTTTTCAATGGCAAAAATCAATGAATATTGTAAATGCACAAACAGTAATATCTCCACATTGCAAGGTGCAATTCTGAAATTTTTTGCTTTTTCCTGCTACTCCTAGCATGATAAAGAAGATTCAAAGAGAGTGAGATGCCAGCTCCTTTCATTCAGTCAGTAGCTTCAAACATTTCTGTACGTTTTTCAATGGCAAAAATCAATGAATATTGTAAATGCACAAACAGTAATATCTCCACATTGCAAGGTGCAATTCTGAAATTTTTTGCTTTTTCCTGCTAATCCTAGCATGATAAAGAAGATTCAAAGAGAGTGAGATGCCAGCTCCTTTCATTCAGTCAGTAGCTTCAAACATTTCTGGACGTTTTTCAATGGCAAAAATCAATGAATATTGTAAATGCACAAACAGTAATATCTCCACATTGCAAGGTGCAATTCTGAAATTTTTTGCTTTTTCCTGCTAATCCTAGCATGAAAAAGAAGATTCAAAGAGAGTGAGATGCCAGCTCCTTTCATTCAGTCAGTAGCTTCAATCATTTCTGGACGTTTTTCAATGGCAAAAATCAATGAATATTGTAAATGCACAAACAGTAATTTCTCCGCATTGCAAGGTGCAATTCTGAAATTTTTTGCTTTTTCCTGCTCCTCTTAGCATGATAAAGAAGATTCAAAGAGAGTGAGATGCCCGCTCCTTTCATTCAGTCAGTAGCTTCAATCATTTCTGGTATATGAATAACATGATGTTTTTCAATGGCAAAAATCAATGAATATTGTAAATGCACAAACAGTAATTTCTCCGCATTGCAAGGTGCAATTCTGAATTTTTTTGCTTTTTCCTGCTCCTCTTAGCATGATAAAGAAGATTCAAAGAGAGTGAGATGCCAGCTCCTTTCATTCAGTCAGTAGCTTCAATCATTTCTGGACGTTTTTCAATGGCAAAAATCAATGAATATTGTAAATGCACAAACAGTAATTTCTCCGCATTGCAAGGTGCAATTCTGAAATTTTTTGCTTTTTCCTGCTCCTCTTAGCATGATAAAGAAGATTCAAAGAGAGTGAGATGCCAGCTCCTTTCATTCAGTCAGTAGCTTCAAACATTTCTGGTATATGAATAACATGATGTTTTTCAATGGCAAAAATCAATGAATATTGTAAATGCACAAACAGTAATTTCTCCGCATTGCAAGGTGCAATTCTGAAATTTTTTGCTTTTTCCTGCTCCTCTTAGCATGATAAAGAAGATTCAAAGAGAGTGAGATGCCAGCTCCTTTCATTCAGTCAGTAGCTTCAATCTTTTCTGGACGTTTTTCAATGGCAAAAATCAATGAATATTGTATATGCACAAACAGTAATTTCTCCGCATTGTAAGGTGGAATTCTGAAATTTTTTGCTTTTTCCTGCTCCTCTTAGCATGATAAAGAAGATTCAAAGATAGTGAGATGCCAGCTTCTTTCATTCAGTCAGTAGCTTCAAACATTTCTGGTAAATGAATAACATGATGTTTTTCAATGGCAAAAATCAATGAATATTGTAAATGCACAAAGAGTAATTTCTCCGCATTGCAAGGTGCAATTCTGAAATTTTTTGCTTTTTCCTGCTCCTCTTAGCATGATAAAGAAGACTCAAAGAGAGTTACATGCCAGCTCCTTTCATTCAGTCAGTAGCTTCAATCATTTCTGGACGTTTTTCAATGGCAAAAATCAATGAATATTGTAAATGCACAAACAGTAATTTCTCCGCATTGCAAGGTGCAATTCTGAAATTTTTTGCTTTTTCCTGCTCCTCTTAGCATGATAAAGAAGATTCAAAGAGAGTGAGATTCCAGCTCCTTTCATTCAGTCAGTAGCTTCAATCATTTCTGGACGTTTTTCAATGGCAAAAATCAATGAATATTGTAAATGCACAAACAGTAATTTCTCCGCATTGCAAGGTGCAATTCTGAAATTTTTTGCTTTTTCCTGCTCCTCTTAGCATGATAAAGAAGATTCAAAGAGAGTGAGATGCCAGCTCCTTTCATTCAGTCAGTAGCTTCAATCATTTCTGGTATATGAATAACATGATGTTTTTCAATGGCAAAAATCAATGAATATTGTAACTGCACAAACAGTAATTTCTCCGCATTGCAAGGTGCAATTCTGAAATTTTTTGCTTTTTCCTGCTCCTCTTAGCATGGTAAAGAAGATTCAAAGAGAGTGAGATGCCAGCTCCTTTCATTCAGTCAGTAGCTTCAATCATTTCTGGACGTTTTTCAATGGCAAAAATCAATGAATATTGTAAATGCACAAACAGTAATTTCTCCGCATTGCAAGGTGCAATTCTGAAATTTTTTGCTTTTTCCTGCTCCTCTTAGCATGATAAAGAAGATTCAAAGAGATTGAGATGCCAGCTCCTTTCATTCAGTCAGTAGCTTCAATCATTTCTGGACGTTTTTCAATGGCAATAATCAATGAATATTGTAAATGCACAAACAGTAATTTCTCCGCATTGCAAGGTGCAATTCTGAAATTTTTTGCTTTTTCCTGCTCCGCTTAGCATGATAAAGAAGATTCAAAGAGAGTGAGATGCCAGCTCCTTTCATTCAGTCAGTAGCTTCAATCATTTCTGGTATATGAATAACATGATGTTTTTCAATGGCAAAAATCAATGAATATTGTAAATGCACAAACAGTAATTTCTCCGCATTGCAAGGTGCAATTCTGAAATTTTTTGCTTTTTCCTGCTCCTCTTAGCATGATAAAGAAGATTCAAAGAGATTGAGATGCCAGCTCCTTTCATTCAGTCAGTAGCTTCAATCATTTCTGGACGTTTTTCAATGGCAATAATCAATGAATATTGTAAATGCACAAACAGTAATTTCTCCGCATTGCAAGGTGCAATTCTGAAATGTTTTGCTTTTTCCTGCTCCTCTTAGCATGATAAAGAAGATTCAAAGAGAGTGAGATGCCAGCTCCTTTCATTCGGTCAGTAGCTTCAATCATTTCTGGGTATGAATAACATGATGTTTTTCAATGGCAAAAATCAATGAATATTGTAAATGCACAAACAGTAATTTCTCCACATTGCAAGGTGCAATTCTGAAATTTTTTGCTTTTTCCTGCTCCTCTTAGCATGATAAAGAAGATTCAAAGAGAGTGAGATGCCAGCTCCTTTCATTCAGTCAGTAGCTTCAATCATTTCTGGACGTTTTTCAATGGCAAAAATCAATGAATATTGTAAATGCACAAACAGTAATTTCTCCGCATTGCAAGGTGCAATTCTGAAATTTTTTGCTTTTTCCTGCTAATCCTAGCATGATAAAGAATATTCAAATAGAGTGAGATGCCAGCTCCTTTCATTCAGTCAGTAGCTTCAAACATTTCTGGACGTTTTTCAATGGCAAAAATCAATGAATATTGTATATGCACAAACAGTAATTTCTCCGCATTGTAAGGTGGAATTCTGAAATTTTTTGCTTTTTCCTGCTCCTCTTAGCATGATAAAGAAGATTCAAAGATAGTGAGATGCCAGCTTCTTTCATTCAGTCAGTAGCTTCAAACATTTCTGGTAAATGAATAACATGATGTTTTTCAATGGCAAAAATCAATGAATATTGTAAATGCACAAAGAGTAATTTCTCCGCATTGCAAGGTGCAATTCTGAAATTTTTTGCTTTTTCCTGCTCCTCTTAGCATGATAAAGAAGACTCAAAGAGAGTTACATGCCAGCTCCTTTCATTCAGTCAGTAGCTTCAATCATTTCTGGACGTTTTTCAATGGCAAAAATCAATGAATATTGTAAATGCACAAACAGTAATTTCTCCGCATTGCAAGGTGCAATTCTGAAATTTTTTGCTTTTTCCTGCTCCTCTTAGCATGATAAAGAAGATTCAAAGAGAGTGAGATGCCAGCTCCTTTCATTCAGTCAGTAGCTTCAATCATTTCTGGACGTTTTTCAATGGCAAAAATCAATGAATATTGTAAATGCACAAACAGTAATTTCTCCGCATTGCAAGGTGCAATTCTGAAATTTTTTGCTTTTTCCTGCTCCTCTTAGCATGATAAAGAAGATTCAAAGAGAGTGAGATGCCAGCTCCTTTCATTCAGTCAGTAGCTTCAATCATTTCTGGTATATGAATAACATGATGTTTTTCAATGGCAAAAATCAATGAATATTGTAACTGCACAAACAGTAATTTCTCCGCATTGCAAGGTGCAATTCTGAAATTTTTTGCTTTTTCCTGCTCCTCTTAGCATGGTAAAGAAGATTCAAAGAGAGTGAGATGCCAGCTCCTTTCATTCAGTCAGTAGCTTCAATCATTTCTGGACGTTTTTCAATGGCAAAAATCAATGAATATTGTAAATGCACAAACAGTAATTTCTCCGCATTGCAAGGTGCAATTCTGAATTTTTTTGCTTTTTCCTGCTCCTCTTAGCATGATAAAGAAGATTCAAAGAGAGTGAGATGCCAGCTCCTTTCATTCAGTCAGTAGCTTCAATCATTTCTGGTATATGAATAACATGATGTTTTTCAATGGCAAAAATCAATGAATATTGTAAATGCACAAACAGTAATTTCTCCGCATTGCAAGGTGCAATTCTGAAATTTTTTGCTTTTTCCTGCTCCTCTTAGCATGGTAAAGAAGATTCAAAGAGAGTGAGATGCCAGCTCCTTTCATTCAGTCAGTAGCTTCAATCATTTCTGGACGTTTTTCAATGGCAAAAATCAATGAATATTGTAAATGCACAAACAGTAATTTCTCCGCATTGCAAGGTGCAATTCTGAAATTTTTTGCTTTTTCCTGCTCCTCTTAGCATGATAAAGAAGATTCAAAGAGATTGAGATGCCAGCTCCTTTCATTCAGTCAGTAGCTTCAATCATTTCTGGACGTTTTTCAATGGCAATAATCAATGAATATTGTAAATGCACAAACAGTAATTTCTCCGCATTGCAAGGTGCAATTCTGAAATTTTTTGCTTTTTCCTGCTCCTCTTAGCATGATAAAGAAGATTCAAAGAGAGTGAGATGCCAGCTCCTTTCATTCAGTCAGTAGCTTCAATCATTTCTGGTATATGAATAACATGATGTTTTTCAATGGCAAAAATCAATGAATATTGTAAATGCACAAACAGTAATTTCTCCGCATTGCAAGGTGCAATTCTGAAATTTTTTGCTTTTTCCTGCTCCTCTTAGCATGATAAAGAAGATTCAAAGAGATTGAGATGCCAGCTCCTTTCATTCAGTCAGTAGCTTCAATCATTTCTGGACGTTTTTCAATGGCAATAATCAATGAATATTGTAAATGCACAAACAGTAATTTCTCCGCATTGCAAGGTGCAATTCTGAAATGTTTTGCTTTTTCCTGCTCCTCTTAGCATGATAAAGAAGATTCAAAGAGAGTGAGATGCCAGCTCCTTTCATTCGGTCAGTAGCTTCAATCATTTCTGGGTATGAATAACATGATGTTTTTCAATGGCAAAAATCAATGAATATTGTAAATGCACAAACAGTAATTTCTCCACATTGCAAGGTGCAATTCTGAAATTTTTTGCTTTTTCCTGCTCCTCTTAGCATGATAAAGAAGATTCAAAGAGAGTGAGATGCCAGCTCCTTTCATTCAGTCAGTAGCTTCAATCATTTCTGGACGTTTTTCAATGGCAAAAATCAATGAATATTGTAAATGCACAAACAGTAATTTCTCCGCATTGCAAGGTGCAATTCTGAAATTTTTTGCTTTTTCCTGCTCCTCTTAGCATGATAAAGAAGATTCAAAGAGAGTGAGATGCCAGCTCCTTTCATTCAGTCAGTAGCTTCAATCATTTCTGGACATTTTTCAATGGCAAAAATCAATGAATATTGTAAATGCACAAACAGTAATTTCTCCGCATTGCAAGGTGCAATTCTGAATTTTTTTGCTTTTTCCTGCTCCTCTTAGCATGATAAAGAAGATTCAAAGAGAGTGAGATGCCAGCTCCTTTCATTCAGTCAGTAGCTTCAAACATTTCTGGTATAAACATTTCTGGACGTTTTTCAATGGCAAAAATCAATGAATATTGTAAATGCACAAACAGTAATATCTCCACATTGCAAGGTGCAATTCTGAAATTTTTTGCTTTTTCCTGCTAATCCTAGCATGATAAAGAATATTCAAATAGAGTGAGATGCCAGCTCCTTTCATTCAGTCAGTAGCTTCAAACATTTCTGGACGTTTTTCAATGGCAAAAATCAATGAATATTGTATATGCACAAACAGTAATTTCTCCGCATTGTAAGGTGGAATTCTGAAATTTTTTGCTTTTTCCTGCTCCTCTTAGCATGATAAAGAAGATTCAAAGATAGTGAGATGCCAGCTTCTTTCATTCAGTCAGTAGCTTCAAACATTTCTGGTAAATGAATAACATGATGTTTTTCAATGGCAAAAATCAATGAATATTGTAAATGCACAAAGAGTAATTTCTCCGCATTGCAAGGTGCAATTCTGAAATTTTTTGCTTTTTCCTGCTCCTCTTAGCATGATAAAGAAGACTCAAAGAGAGTTACATGCCAGCTCCTTTCATTCAGTCAGTAGCTTCAATCATTTCTGGACGTTTTTCAATGGCAAAAATCAATGAATATTGTAAATGCACAAACAGTAATTTCTCCGCATTGCAAGGTGCAATTCTGAAATTTTTTGCTTTTTCCTGCTCCTCTTAGCATGATAAAGAAGATTCAAAGAGAGTGAGATGCCAGCTCCTTTCATTCAGTCAGTAGCTTCAATCATTTCTGGACGTTTTTCAATGGCAAAAATCAATGAATATTGTAAATGCACAAACAGTAATTTCTCCGCATTGCAAGGTGCAATTCTGAACTTTTTTGCTTTTTCCTGCTCCTCTTAGCATGATAAAGAAGATTCAAAGAGAGTGAGATGCCAGCTCCTTTCATTCAGTCAGTAGCTTCAATCATTTCTGGTATATGAATAACATGATGTTTTTCAATGGCAAAAATCAATGAATATTGTAACTGCACAAACAGTAATTTCTCCGCATTGCAAGGTGCAATTCTGAAATTTTTTGCTTTTTCCTGCTCCTCTTAGCATGGTAAAGAAGATTCAAAGAGAGTGAGATGCCAGCTCCTTTCATTCAGTCAGTAGCTTCAATCATTTCTGGACGTTTTTCAATGGCAAAAATCAATGAATATTGTAAATGCACAAACAGTAATTTCTCCGCATTGCAAGGTGCAATTCTGAATTTTTTTGCTTTTTCCTGCTCCTCTTAGCATGATAAAGAAGATTCAAAGAGAGTGAGATGCCAGCTCCTTTCATTCAGTCAGTAGCTTCAATCACTTCTGGACGTTTTTCAATGGCAAAAATCAATGAATATTGTAAATGCACAAACAGTAATTTCTCCGCATTGCAAGGTGCAATTCTGAAATTTTTTGCTTTTTCCTGCTCCTCTTAGCATGATAAAGAAGATTCAAAGAGAGTGAGATGCCAGCTCCTTTCATTCAGTCAGTAGCTTCAATCATTTCTGGTATATGAATAACATGATGTTTTTCAATGGCAAAAATCAATGAATATTGTAACTGCACAAACAGTAATTTCTCCGCATTGCAAGGTGCAATTCTGAAATTTTTTGCTTTTTCCTGCTCCTCTTAGCATGGTAAAGAAGATTCAAAGAGAGTGAGATGCCAGCTCCTTTCATTCAGTCAGTAGCTTCAATCATTTCTGGACGTTTTTCAATGGCAAAAATCAATGAATATTGTAAATGCACAAACAGTAATTTCTCCGCATTGCAAGGTGCAATTCTGAATTTTTTTGCTTTTTCCTGCTCCTCTTAGCATGATAAAGAAGATTCAAAGAGAGTGAGATGCCAGCTCCTTTCATTCAGTCAGTAGCTTCAATCACTTCTGGACGTTTTTCAATGGCAAAAATCAATGAATATTGTAAATGCACAAACAGTAATTTCTCCGCATTGCAAGGTGCAATTCTGAAATTTTTTGCTTTTTCCTGCTCCTCTTAGCATGATAAAGAAGATTCAAAGAGAGTGAGATGCCAGCTCCTTTCATTCAGTCAGTAGCTTCAATCATTTCTGGTATATGAATAACATGATGTTTTTCAATGGCAAAAATCAATGAATATTGTAAATGCACAAACAGTAATTTCTCCGCATTGCAAGGTGCAATTCTGAAATTTTTTGCTTTTTCCTGCTCCTCTTAGCATGGTAAAGAAGATTCAAAGAGAGTGAGATGCCAGCTCCTTTCATTCAGTCAGTAGCTTCAAACATTTCTGGTATAAACATTTCTGGACGTTTTTCAATGGCAAAAATCAATGAATATTGTAAATGCACAAACAGTAATATCTCCACATTGCAAGGTGCAATTCTGAAATTTTTTGCTTTTTCCTGCTAATCCTAGCATGATAAAGAAGATTCAAAGAGAGTGAGATGCCAGCTCCTTTCATTCAGTCAGTAGCTTCAATCATTTCTGGTATATGAATAACATGATGTTTTTCAATGGCAAAAATCAATGAATATTGTAAATGCACAAACAGTAATTTCTCCGCATTGCAAGGTGCAATTCTGAAATTTTTTGCTTTTTCCTGCTCCTCTTAGCATGGTAAAGAAGATTCAAAGAGAGTGAGATGCCAGCTCCTTTCATTCAGTCAGTAGCTTCAATCATTTCTGGACGTTTTTCAATGGCAAAAATCAATGAATATTGTAAATGCACAAACAGTAATTTCTCCGCATTGCAAGGTGCAATTCTGAAATGTTTTGCTTTTTCCTGCTCCTCTTAGCATGATAAAGAAGATTCAAAGAGAGTGAGATGCCAGCTCCTTTCATTCAGTCAGTAGCTTCAATCATTTCTGGGTATGAATAACATGATGTTTTTCAATGGCAAAAATCAATGAATATTGTAAATGCACAAACAGTAATTTCTCCACATTGCAAGGTGCAATTCTGAAATTTTTTGCTTTTTCCTGCTCCTCTTAGCATGATAAAGAAGATTCAAAGAGAGTGAGATGCCAGCTCCTTTCATTCAGTCAGTAGCTTCAATCATTTCTGGACGTTTTTCAATGGCAAAAATCAATGAATATTGTAAATGCACAAACAGTAATTTCTCCGCATTGCAAGGTGCAATTCTGAATTTTTTTGCTTTTTCCTGCTCCTCTTAGCATGATAAAGAAGATTCAAAGAGAGTGAGATGCCAGCTCCTTTCATTCAGTCAGTAGCTTCAAACATTTCTGGTATAAACATTTCTGGACGTTTTTCAATGGCAAAAATCAATGAATATTGTAAATGCACAAACAGTAATATCTCCACATTGCAAGGTGCAATTCTGAAATTTTTTGCTTTTTCCTGCTAATCCTAGCATGATAAAGAATATTCAAATAGGGTGAGATGCCAGCTCCTTTCATTCAGTCAGTAGCTTCAAACATTTCTGGACGTTTTTCAATGGCAAAAATCAATGAATATTGTAAATGCACAAACAGTAATATCTCCACATTGCAAGGTGCAATTCTGAAATTTTTTGCTTTTTCCTGCTAATCCTATCATGATAAAGAAGATTCAAAGAGAGTGAGATGCCAGGTCCTTTCATTCAGTCAGTAGCCTCAAACATTTCTGGTATATGAATAACATGATGTTTTTCAATGGCAAAAATCAATGAATATTGTAAATGCACAAACAGTAATATCTCCACATTGCAAGGTGCAATTCTGAAATTTTTTGCTTTTTCCTGCTAATCCTAGCATGATAAAGAAGATTCAAAGAGAGTGAGATGCCAGCTCCTTTCATTCAGTCAGTAGCTTCAAACATTTCTGGACGTTTTTCAATGGCAAAAATCAATGAATATTGTAAATGCACAAACAGTAATATCTCCACATTGCAAGGTGCAATTCTGAAATTTTTTGCTTTTTCCTGCTACTCCTAGCATGATAAAGAAGATTCAAAGAGAGTGAGATGCCAGCTCCTTTCATTCAGTCAGTAGCTTCAAACATTTCTGGACGTTTTTCAATGGCAAAAATCAATGAATATTGTAAATGCACAAACAGTAATATCTCCACATTGCAAGGTGCAATTCTGAAATTTTTTGCTTTTTCCTGCTAATCCTAGCATGATAAAGAAGATTCAAATAGAGTGAGATGCCAGCTCCTTTCATTCAGTCAGTAGCTTCAAACATTTCTGGACGTTTTTCAATGGCAAAAATCAATGAATATTGTAAATGCACAAACAGTAATATCTAAACATTGCAAGGTGCAATTCTGAAATTTTTTGCTTTTTCCTGCTAATCCTAGCATGATAAAGAAGATTCAAAGATAGTGAGATGCCAGATCCTTTCATTCAGTCAGTAGCTTCAAACATTTCTGGTATATGAATAACATGATGTTTTTCAATGGCAAAAATCAATGAATATTGTAAATGCACAAACAGTAATTTCTCCACATTGCAAGGTGCAATTCTGAAATTTTTTGCTTTTTCCTGCTAATCCTAGCATGATAAAGAACATTCAAAGTGAGTGAGATGCCAGCTCCCTTCATTCAGTCAGTAGCTTCAAACATTTCTGGACGTTTTTCAATGGCAAAAATCAATGAATACTGTAAATGCACAAACAGTAAGATCTCCACATTGCAAGGTGCAATTCTGAAACCTTGCAATGCGGAGAAATTACTGTTTGTGCATTTACAATATTCATTGATTTTTGCCATTGAAAAACGTCCAGAAATGATTGAAGCTACTGACTGAATGAAAGGAGCTGGCATCTCACTCTCTTTGAATCTTCTTTATCATGCTAAGAGGAGCAGGAAAAAGCAAAAAATTTCAGAATTGCACCTTGCAATGCGGAGAAATTACTGTTTGTGCATTTACAATATTCATTGATTTTTGCCATTGAAAAACATCATGTTATTCATATACCAGAAATGTTTGAAGCTACTGACTGAATGAAAGGAGCTGGCATCTCACTCTCTTTGAATCTTCTTTATCATGCTAAGAGGAGCAGGAAAAAGCAAAAAATTTCAGAATTGCACCTTGCAATGCGGAGAAATTACTGTTTGTGCATTTACAATATTCATTGATTTTTGCCATTGAAAAACGTCCAGAAATGATTGAAGCTACTGACTGAATGAAAGGAGCTGGCATCTCACTCTCTTTGAATCTTCTTTATCATGCTAAGAGGAGCAGGAAAAAGCAAAAAATTTCAGAATTGCACCTTGCAATGCGGAGAAATTACTGTTTGTGCATTTACAATATTCATTGATTTTTGCCATTGAAAAACGTCCAGAAATGATTGAAGCTACTGACTGAATGAAAGGAGCTGGCATCTCACTCTCTTTGAATCTTCTTTATCATGCTAAGAGGAGCAGGAAAAAGCAAAAAAATTCAGAATTGCACCTTGCAATGCGGAGAAATTACTGTTTGTGCATTTACAATATTCATTGATTTTTGCCATTGAAAAACATCATGTTATTCATATACCAGAAATGATTGAAGCTACTGACTGAATGAAAGGAGCTGGCATCTCACTCTCTTTGAATCTTCTTTTTCATGCTAAGAGGAGCAGGAAAAAGCAAAAAATTTCAGAATTGCATCTTGCAATGCGGAGAAATTACTGTTTGTGCATTTACAATATTCATTGATTTTTGCCATTGAAAAACATCCAGAAATGATTGAAGCCACTGACTGAATGAAAGGAGCTGGCATCTCACTCTCTTTGAATCTTCTTTATCATGCTAAGAGGAGCAGGAAAAAGCAAAAAATTTCAGAATTGCACCTTGCAATGCGGAGAAATTACTGCTTGTGCATTTACAATATTCATTGATTTTTGCCATTGAAAAAGGTCCAGAAATGATTGAAGCTACTGACTGAATGAAAGGAGCTGGCATCTCACTCTCTTTGAATCTTCTTTATCATGCTAAGAGGAGCAGGAAAAAGCAAAAAATTTCAGAATTGCATCTTGCAATGCGGAGAAATTACTGTTTGTGCATTTACAATATTTATTGATTTTTGCCATTGAAACACGTCCAGAAATGTTTGAAGCTACTGACTGAATGAAAGGAGCTGGCATCTCACTCTCTTTGAATCTTCTTTATCATGATAGGATTAGCAGGAAAAAGCAAAAAATTTCAGAATTGCACCTTGCAATGTGGAGATATTACTGTTTGTGCATTTACAATATTCATTGATTTTTGCCATTGAAAAACGTCCAGAAATGTTTGAAGCTACTGACTGAATGAAAGGAGCTGGCATCTCACTCTCTTTGAATCTTCTTTATCATGCTAGGGTTAGCAGGAAAAAGCAAAAAATTTCAGAATTGCACCTTGCAATGTGGAGATATTACTGTTTGTGCATTTACAATATTCATTGATTTTTGCCATTGAAAAACGTCCAGAAATGTTTATACCAGAAATGTTTGAAGCTACTGACTGAATGAAAGGAGCTGGCATCTCACTCTCTTTGAATCTTATTTATCATGCTAAGAGGAGCAGGAAAAAGCAAAAAATTTCAGAATTGCACCTTGCAATGCGGAGAAATTACTGTTTGTGCATTTACAATATTCATTGATTTTTGCCATTGAAAAACATCATGTTATTCATATACCAGAAATGATTGAAGCTACTGACTGAATGAAAGGAGCTGGCATCTCACTCTCTTTGAATCTTCTTTATCATGCTAGGATTAGCAGGAAAAAGCAAAAAATTTCAGAATTGCACCTTGCAATGTGGAGATATTACTGTTTGTGCATTTACAATATTCATTGATTTTTGCCATTGAAAAACGTCCAGAAATGTTTGAAGCTACTGACTGAATGAAAGGAGCTGGCATCTCCCTCTCTTTGAATCTTCTTTATCATGCTAGGATTAGCAGGAAAAAGCAAAAAATTTCAGAATTGCACCTTGCAATGTGGAGATATTACTGTTTGTGCATTTACAATATTCATTGATTTTTGCCATTGAAAAACGTCCAGAAATGTTTGAAGCTACTGACTGAATGAAAGGAGCTGGCATCTCACTCTCTTTGAATCTTCTTTATCATGCTAGGGTTAGCAGGAAAAAGCAAAAAATTTCAGAATTGCACCTTGCAATGTGGAGATATTACTGTTTGTGCATTTACAATATTCATTGATTTTTGCCATTGAAAAACGTCCAGAAATGTTTATACCAGAAATGTTTGAAGCTACTGACTGAATGAAAGGAGCTGGCATCTCACTCTCTTTGAATCTTATTTATCATGCTAAGAGGAGCAGGAAAAAGCAAAAAATTTCAGAATTGCACCTTGCAATGCGGAGAAATTACTGTTTGTGCATTTACAATATTCATTGATTTTTGCCATTGAAAAACATCATGTTATTCATATACCAGAAATGATTGAAGCTACTGACTGAATGAAAGGAGCTGTCATCTCACTCTCTTTGAATCTTCTTTATCATGCTAGGATTAGCAGGAAAAAGCAAAAAATTTCAGAATTGCACCTTGAAATGTGGAGATATTACTGTTTGTGCATTTACAATATTCATTGATTTTTGCCATTGAAAAACGTCCAGAAATGTTTGAAGCTACTGACTGAATGAAAGGAGCTGGCATCTCACTCTCTTTGAATCTTCTTTATCATGCTAGGATTAGCAGGAAAAAGCAAAAAATTTCAGAATTGCACCTTGCAATGTGGAGATATTACTGTTTGTGCATTTACAATATTCATTGATTTTTGCCATTGAAAAACGTCCAGAAATGTTTGAAGCTACTGACTGAATGAAAGGAGCTGGCATCTCCCTCTCTTTGAATCTTCTTTATCATGCTAGGAGTAGCAGGAAAAAGCAAAAAATTTCAGAATTGCACCTTGCAATGTGGAGATATTACAGTTTGTGCATTTACAATATTCATTGATTTTTTCCATTGAAAAACGTCCAGAAATGTTTGAAGCTACTGACTGAATGAAAGGAGCTGGCATCTCACTCTCTTTGAATCTTCTTTATCATGCTAGGATTAGCAGGAAAAAGCAAAAAATTTCAGAATTGCACCTTGCAATGTGGAGATATTACTGTTTGTGCATTTACAATATTCATTGATTTTTGCCATTGAAAAACATCATGTTATTCATATACCAGAAATGTTTGAAGCTACTGACTGAATGAAAGGAGCTGGCATCTCACTCTCTTTGAATCTTCTTTATCATGCTAGGATTAGCAGGAAAAAGCAAAAAATTTCAGAATTGCACCTTGCAATGTGGAGATATTACTGTTTGTGCATTTACAATATTCATTGATTTTTGCCATTGAAAAACGTCCAGAAATGTTTGAAGCTACTGACTGAATGAAAGGAGCTGGCATCTCACTCTATTTGAATCTTCTTTATCATGCTAGGATTAGCAGGAAAAAGCAAAAAATTTCAGAATTGCACCTTGCAATGTGGAGATATTACTGTTTGTGCATTTACAATATTCATTGATTTTTGCCATTGAAAAACGTCCAGAAATGTTTATACCAGAAATGTTTGAAGCTACTGACTGAATGAAAGGAGCTGGCATCTCACTCTCTTTGAATCTTCTTTATTATGCTAAGAGGAGCAGGAAAAAGCAAAAAAATTCAGAATTGCACCTTGCAATGCGGAGAAATTACTGTTTGTGCATTTACAATATTCATTGATTTTTGCCATTGAAACACGTCCAGAAATGTTTGAAGCTACTGACTGAATGAAAGGAGCTGGCATCTCACTCTCTTTGAATCTTCTTTATCATGATAGGATTAGCAGGAAAAAGCAAAAAATTTCAGAATTGCACCTTGCAATGTGGAGATATTACTGTTTGTGCATTTACAATATTCATTGATTTTTGCCATTGAAAAACGTCCAGAAATGTTTATACCAGAAATGTTTGAAGCTACTGACTGAATGAAAGGAGCTGGCATCTCACTCTCTTTGAATCTTCTTTATCATGCTAAGAGGAGCAGGAAAAAGCAAAAAAATTCAGAATTGCACCTTGCAATGCGGAGAAATTACTGTTTGTGCATTTACAATATTCATTGATTTTTGCCATTGAAAAACATCATGTTATTCATATACCAGAAATGATTGAAGCTACTGACTGAATGAAAGGAGCTGGCATCTCACTCTCTTTGAATCTTCTTTATCATGCTAGGATTAGCAGGAAAAAGCAAAAAATTTCAGAATTGCACCTTGCAATGTGGAGATATTACTGTTTGTGCATTTACAATATTCATTGATTTTTGCCATTGAAAAACGTCCAGAAATGTTTGAAGCTACTGACTGAATGAAAGGAGCTGGCATCTCACTCTCTTTGAATCTTCTTTATCATGCTAGGATTAGCAGGAAAAAGCAAAAAATTTCAGAATTGCACCTTGCAATGTGGAGATATTACTGTTTGTGCATTTACAATATTCATTGATTTTTGCCATTGAAAAACGTCCAGAAATGTTTGAAGCTACTGACTGAATGAAAGGAGCTGGCATATCACTCTCTTTGAATCTTCTTTATCATGCTAGGAGTAGCAGGAAAAAGCAAAAAATTTCAGAATTGCACCTTGCAATGTGGAGATATTACTGTTTGTGCATTTACAATATTCATTGATTTTTTCCATTGAAAAACGTCCAGAAATATTTGAAGCTACTGACTGAATGAAAGGAGCTGGCATCTCACTCTCTTTGAATCTTCTTTATCATGCTAGGATTAGCAGGAAAAAGCAAAAAATTTCAGAATTGCACCTTGCAATGTGGAGATATTACTGTTTGTGCATTTACAATATTCATTGATTTTTGCCATTGAAAAACATCATGTTATTCATATACCAGAAATGTTTGAAGCTACTGACTGAATGAAAGGAGCTGGCATTTCACTCTCTTTGAATCTTCTTTATCATGCTAGGATTAGCAGGAAAGAGCAAAAAATTTCAGAATTGCACCTTGCAATGTGGAGATATTACTGTTTGTGCATTTACAATATTCATTGATTTTTGCCATTGAAAAACGTCCAGAAATGTTTGAAGCTACTGACTGAATGAAAGGAGCTGGCATCTCACTCTATTTGAATCTTCTTTATCATGCTAGGATTAGCAGGAAAAAGCAAAAAATTTCAGAATTGCACCTTGCAATGTGGAGATATTACTGTTTGTGCATTTACAATATTCATTGATTTTTGCCATTGAAAAACGTCCAGAAATGTTTATACCAGAAATGTTTGAAGCTACTGACTGAATGAAAGGAGCTGGCATCTCACTCTCTTTGAATCTTCTTTATCATGCTAAGAGGAGCAGGAAAAAGCAAAAAAATTCAGAATTGCACCTTGCAATGCGGAGAAATTACTGTTTGTGCATTTACAATATTCATTGATTTTTGCCATTGAAAAACGTCCAGAAATGATTGAAACTACTGACTGAATGAAAGGAGCTGGCATCTCACTCTCTTTGAATCTTCTTTATCATGCTAAGAGGAGCAGGAAAAAGCAAAAAATTTCAGAATTGCACCTTGCAATGCGGAGAAATTACTGTTTGTGCATTTACAATATTCATTGATTTTTGCCATTGAAAAACGTCCAGAAATGATTGAAGCTACTGACTGAATGAAAGGAGCTGGCATCTCACTCTCTTTGAATCTTCTTTATCATGCTAAGAGGAGCAGGAAAAAGCAAAAAATTTCAGAATTGCACCTAGCAATGCGGAGAAATTACTATTTGTGCATTTACAATATTCATTGATTTTTGCCATTGAAAAACATCATGTTATTCATACCCAGAAATGATTGAAGCTACTGACTGAATGAAAGGAGCTGGCATCTCACTCTCTTTGAATCTTCTTTATCATGCTAAGAGGAGCAGGAAAAAGCAAAAAATTTCAGAATTGCACCTTGCAATGCGGAGAAATTACTGTTTGTGCATTTACAATATTCATTGATTTTTGCCATTGAAAAACGTCCAGAAATGATTGAAGCTACTGACTGAATGAAAGGAGCTGGCATCTCACTCTCTTTGAATCTTCTTTATCATGCTAAGAGGAGCAGGAAAAAGCAAAAAATTTCAGAATTGCACCTTGCAATGCGGAGAAATTACTGTTTGTGCATTTACAATATTCATTGATTTTTGCCATTGAAAAACGTCCAGAAATGATTGAAGCTACTGACTGAATGAAAGGAGTTGGCATCTCACTCTCTTTGAATCTTCTTTACCATGCTAAGAGGAGCAGGAAAAAGCAAAAAATTTCAGAATTGCACCTTGCAATGCGGAGAAATTACTGTTTGTGCATTTACAATATTCATTGATTTTTGACATTGAAAAACATCATGTTATTCATATACCAGAAATAATTGAAGCTACTGACTGAATGAAAGGAGCTGGCATCTCACTCTCTTTGAATCTTCTTTATCATGCTAAGAGGAGCAGGAAAAAGCAAAAAATTTCAGAATTGCACCTTGCAATGCGGAGAAATTACTGTTTGTGCATTTACAATATTAATTGATTTTTGCCATTGAAAAACGTCCAGAAATGATTGAAGCTACTGACTGAATGAAAGGAGCTGGCATCTCACTCTCTTTGAATCTTCTTTATGATGCTAAGAGGAGCAGGAAAAAGCAAAAAATTTCAGAATTGTACCTTGCAATGCGGAGAAATTACTGTTTGTGCATTTACAATATTCATTGATTTTTGCCATTGAAAAACGTCCAGAAATGATTGAAGCTACTGACTGAATGAAAGGAGCTGGCATCTCACTCTCTTTGAATCTTCTTTATCATGCTAAGAGGAGCAGGAAAAAGCAAAAAATTTCAGAATTGCACCTTGCAATGCGGAGAAATTACTGTTTGTGCATTTACAATATTCATTGATTTTTGCCATTGAAAAACGTCCAGAAATGATTGAAGCTACTGACTGAATGAAAGGAGCTGGCATCTCACTCTTTTTGAATCTTCTTTATCATGCTAAGAGGAGCAGGAAAAAGCAAAAAATTTCAGAATTGCACCTTGCAATGCGGAGAAATTACTGTTTGTGCATTTACAATATTCATTGATTTTTGCCATTGAAAAACGTCCAGAAATGATTGAAGCTACTGACTGAATGAAAGGAGCTGGCATCTCACTCTCTTTGAATCTTCTTTATCATGGTAAGAGGAGCAGGAAAAAGCAAAAAATTTCAGAATTGCAACTTGCAATGCGGAGAAATTACTGTTTGTGCATTTACAATATTCATTGATTTTTGCCATTGAAAAACGTCCAGAAATGATTGAAGCTACTGACTGAATGAAAGGAGCTGGCATCTCACTCTCTTTGAATCTTCTTTATCATGCTAAGAGGAGCAGGAAAAAGCAAAAAATTTCAGAATTGCACCTTGCAATGCGGAGAAATTACTGTTTGTGCATTTACAATATTCATTGATTTTTGCCATTGAAAAACGTCCAGAAATGATTGAAGCTACTGACTGAATGAAAGGAGCTGGCATCTCACTCTCTTTGAATCTTCTTTATCATGCTAAGAGGAGCAGGAAAAAGCAAAAAATTTCAGAATTGCAACTTGCAATGCGGAGAAATTACTGTTTGTGCATTTACAATATTCATTGATTTTTGCCATTGAAAAACATCATGTTATTCATATACCAGAAATGTTTGAAGCTACTGACTGAATGAAAGAAGCTGGCATCTCACTATCTTTGAATCTTCTTTATCATGCTAAGAGGAGCAGGAAAAAGCAAAAAATTTCAGAATTGCACCTTACAATGCGGAGAAATTACTGTTTGTGCATTTACAATATTCATTGATTTTTGCCATTGAAAAACATCCAGAAATGATTGAAGCTACTGACTGAATGAAAGGAGCTGGCATCTCACTCTCTTTGAATCTTCTTTATCATGCTAAGAGGAGCAGGAAAAAGCAAAAAATTTCAGAATTGCACCTTGCAATGCGGAGAAATTACTGTTTGTGCATTTACAATATTCATTGATTTTTGCCATTGAAAAACGTCCAGAAATGTTTGAAGCTACTGACTGAATGAAAGGAGCTGGCATCTTACTCTCTTTGAATCTTCTTTATCATGCTAGGATTAGCAGGAAAAAGCAAAAAATTTCAGAATTGCACCTTGCAATGTGGAGATATTACTGTTTGTGCATTTACAATATTCATTGATTTTTGCCATTGAAAAACGTCCAGAAATGTTTGAAGCTACTGACTGAATGAAAGGAGCAGGCATCTCACTCTCTTTGAATCTTCTTTATCATGCTAGGAGTAGCAGGAAAAAGCAAAAAATTTCAGAATTGCACCTTGCAATGTGGAGATATTACTGTTTGTGCATTTACAATATTCATTGATTTATGCCATTGAAAAACGTCCAGAAATGTTTGAAGCTACTGACTGAATGAAAGGAGCTGGCATCTCACTCTCTTTGAATCTTCTTTACCATGCTAGGATTAGCAGGAAAAAGCAAAAAATTTCAGAATTGCACCTTGCAATGTGGAGATATTACTGTTTGTGCATTTACAATATTCATTGATTTTTGCCATTGAAAAACATACAGAAATGTTTGAAGCTACTGACTGAATGAAAGGAGCTGGCATCTCACTCTATTTGAATCTTCTTTATCATGCTAGGATTAGCAGGAAAAAGCAAAAAATTTCAGAATTGCACCTTGCAATGTGGAGATATTACTGTTTGTGCATTTACAATATTCATTGATTTTTGCCATTGAAAAACGTCCAGAAATGTTTATACCAGAAATGTTTGAAGCTACTGACTGAATGAAAGGAGCTGGCATCTCACTCTCTTTGAATCTTCTTTATCATGCTAAGAGGAGCAGGAAAAAGCAAAAAATTTCAGAATTGCACCTTGCAATGCGGAGAAATTACTGTTTGTGCATTTACAATATTCATTGATTTTTGCCATTGAAAAACGTCCAGAAATGATTGAAGCTACTGACTGAATGAAAGGAGCTGGCATCTCACTCTCTTTGAATCTTCTTTATCATGCTAAGAGGAGCAGGAAAAAGCAAAAAATTTCAGAATTGCACCTTGCAATGCGGAGAAATTACTGTTTGTGCATTTACAATATTCATTGATTTTTGCCATTGAAAAACGTCCAGAAATGATTGAAGCTACTGACTGAATGAAAGGAGCTGGCATCTCACTCTCTTTGAATCTTCTTTATCATGCTAAGAGGAGCAGGAAAAAGCAAAAAATTTCAGAATTGCAACTTGCAATGCGGAGAAATTACTGTTTGTGCATTTACAATATTCATTGATTTTTGCCATTGAAAAACATCATGTTATTCATATACCAGAAATGATTGAAGCTACTGACTGAATGAAAGGAGCTGGCATCTCACTCTCTTTGAATCTTCTTTATCATGCTAAGAGGAGCAGGAAAAAGCAAAAAATTTCAGAATTGCACCTTGCAATGCGGAGAAATTACTGTTTGTGCATTTACAATATTCATTGATTTTTGCCATTGAAAAACGTCCAGAAATGATTGAAGCTACTGACTGAATGAAAGGAGCTGGCATCTCACTCTCTTTGAATCTTCTTTATCATGCTAAGAGGAGCAGGAAAAAGCAAAAAATTTCAGAATTGCACCTTGCAATGCGGAGAAATTACTGTTTGTGCATTTACAATATTCATTGATTTTTGCCATTGAAAAACGTCCAGAAATGATTGAAGCTACTGACTGAATGAAAGGAGCTGGCATCTCACTCTCTTTGAATCTTCTTTATCATGCTAAGAGGAGCAGGAAAAAGCAAAAAATTTCAGAATTGCACCTTGCAATGCGGAGAAATTACTGTTTGTGCATTTACAATATTCATTGATTTTTGCCATTGAAAAACATCATGTTATTCATATCCCAGAAATGTTTGAAGCTACTGACTGAATGAAAGAAGCTGGCAACTCACTCTCTTTGAATCTTCTTTATCATGCTAAGAGGAGCAGGAAAAAGCAAAAAATTTCAGAATTGCACCTTGCAATGCGGAGAAATTACTGTTTGTGCATTTACAATATTCATTGATTTTTGCAATTGAAAAACGTCCAGAAATGATTGAAGCTACTGACTGAATGAAAGGAGCTGGCATCTCACTCTCTTTGAATCTTCTTTATCATGTTAAGAGGAGCAGGAAAAAGCAAAAAATTTCAGAATTGCACCTTGCAATGCGGAGAAATTACTGTTTGTGCATTTACAATATTCATTGATTTTTGCCATTGAAAAACGTCCAGAAATGATTGAAGCTACTGACTGAATGAAAGGAGCTGTTATCTCACTCTCTTTGAATCTTGTTTATCATGCTAAGAGGAGCAGGAAAAAGCAAAAAATTTCAGAATTGCACCTTGCAATGCGGAGAAATTACTGTTTGTGCATTTACAATATTCATTGATTTTTGCCATTGAAAAACATCATGTTATTCATATACCAGAAATGATTGAAGCTACTGACTGAATGAAAGGAGCTGGCATCTCACACTCTTTGAATCTTTTTTATCATGCTAAGAGGAGCAGGAAAAAGTAAAAAATTTCAGAATTGCACCTTGCAATGCGGAGAAATTACTGTTTGTGCATTTACAATATTCAATGATTTTTGCCATTGAAAAACGTCCAGAAATGATTGAAGCTACTGACTGAACGAAAGGAGCTGGCATCTCACTCTCTTTGAATCTTCTTTATCATGCTAAGAGGAGCAGGAAAAAGCAAAAAATTTCAGAATTGCACCTTGCAATGCGGAGAAATTACTGTTTGTGCATTTACAATATTCATTGATTTTTGCCATTGAAAAACATCATGTTATTCATATACCAGAAATGTTTGAAGCTACTGACTGAATGAAAGGAGCTGGCATCTCACTCTCTTTGAATCTTCTTCATAATGCTAAGAGGAGCAGGAAAAAGTAAAAAATTTCAGAATTGCACCTTGCAATGCGGAGAAATTACTGTTTGTGCATTTACAATATTCATTGATTTTTGCCATTGAAAAACGTCCAGAAATGATTGAAGCTACTGACTGAATGAAAGGAGCTGGCATCTCACTCTCTTTGAATCTTCTTTATCATGCTAAGAGGAGCAGGAAAAAGCAAAAAATTTCAGAATTGCACCTTGCAATGCGGAGAAATTACTGTTTGTGCATTTACAATATTCATTGATTTTTGCCATTGAAAAACATCATGTTATTCATATACCAGAAATGTTTGAAGCTACTGACTGAATGAAAGGAGCTGGCATCTCACTCTCTTTGAATCTTCTTTATCATGCTAAGAGGAGCAGGAAAAAGCAAAAAATTTCAGAATTGCACCTTGCAATGCGGATAAATTACTGTTTGTGCATTTACAATATTCATTGATTTTTGCCATTGAAAAATGTCCAGAAATGATTGAAGCTACTGACTGAATGAAAGGAGCTGGCATCTCACTCTCTTTGAATCTTGTTTATCATGCTAAGAGGAGCAGGAAAAAGCAAAAAATTTCAGAATTGCACCTGGCAATGCGGAGAAATTACTGTTTGTGCATTTACAATATTCATTGATTTTTGCCATTGAAAAACGTCCAGAAATTATTGAAGCTACTGACTGAATGAAAGGAACTGGCATCTCACTCTCTTTGAAACTTCTTTATCATGCTAAGAGGAGCAGGAAAAAGCAAAAATTTTCAGAATTGCACCTTGCAATGCGGAGAAATTACTGTTTGTGCATTTACAATATTCATTGATTTTTGCCATTGAAAAACGTCCAGAAATGATTGAAGCTACTGACTGAATGAAAGGAGCTGGCATCTCACTCTCTTTGAATCTTCTTTATCATGCTAAGAGGAGCAGGAAAAAGCAAAAAATTTCAGAATTGCACCTTGCAATGCGGAGAAATTACTGTTTGTGCATTTACAATATTCATTGATTTTTGCCATTGAAAAACATCATGTTATTCATATACCAGAAATGTTTGAAGCTACTGACTGAATGAAAGGAGCTGGCATCTCACTCTCTTTGAATCTTCTTTATCATGCTAAGAGGAGCAGGAAAAAGCAAAAAATTTCAGAATTGCACCTTGCAATGCGGAGAAATTACTGTTTGTGCATTTACAATATTCATTGATTTTTGCCATTGAAAAACATCATGTTATTCATATACCAGAAATGATTGAAGCTACTGACTGAATGAAAGGAGCTGGCATCTCACTCTCTTTGAATCTTCTTTATCATGCTAAGAGGAGCAGGATAAAGCAAAAAATTTCAGACTTGCACCTTGCAATGCGGAGAAATTACTGTTTGTGCATTTACAATATTCATTGATTTTTGCCATTGAAAAACATCATGTTATTCATATACCAGAAATGTTTGAAGCTACTGATTGAATGAAAGGAGCTGGCATCTCACTCTCTTTGAATCTTCTTTATCATGCTAAGAGGAGCAGGAAAAAGCAAAAAATTTCAGACTTGCACCTTGCAATGCGGAGAAATTACTGTTTGTGCATTTACAATATTCATTGATTTTTGCCATTGAAAAACATCATGTTATTCATATACCAGAAATGTTTGAAGCTACTGACTGAATGAAAGGAGCTGGCATCTCACTCTCTTTGAATCTTCTTTATCATGCTAAGAGGAGCAGGAAAAAGCAAAAAATTTCAGAATTGCACCTTGCAATGCGGAGAAATTCCTGTTTGTGCATTTACAATATTCATTGATTTTTGCCATTGAAAAACATCATGTTATTCATATACCAGAAATGATTGAAGCTACTGACTGAATGAAAGGAGCTGGCATCTCACACTCTTTGAATCTTTTTTATCATGCTAAGAGGAGCAGGAAAAAGTAAAAAATTTCAGAATTGCACCTTGCAATGCGGAGAAATTACTGTTTGTGCATTTACAATATTCAATGATTTTTGCCATTGAAAAACGTCCAGAAATGATTGAAGCTACTGACTGAACGAAAGGAGCTGGCATCTCACTCTCTTTGAATCTTCTTTATCATGCTAAGAGGAGCAGGAAAAAGCAAAAAATTTCAGAATTGCACCTTGCAATGCGGAGAAATTACTGTTTGTGCATTTACAATATTCATTGATTTTTGCCATTGAAAAACGTCCAGAAATGATTGAAGCTACTGACTGAATGAAAGGAGCTGGCATCTCACTCTCTTTGAATCTTCTTTATCATGCTAAGAGGAGCAGGAAAAAGCAAAAAATTTCAGAATTGCACCTTGCAATGCGGAGAAATTACTGTTTGTGCATTTACAATATTCATTGATTTTTGCCATTGAAAAACATCATGTTATTCATATACCAGAAATGTTTGAAGCTACTGACTGAATGAAAGGAGCTGGCATCTCACTCTCTTTGAATCTTCTTTATCATGCTAAGAGGAGCAGGAAAAAGCAAAAAATTTCAGAATTGCACCTTGCAATGCGGATAAATTACTGTTTGTGCATTTACAATATTCATTGATTTTTGCCATTGAAAAATGTCCAGAAATGATTGAAGCTACTGACTGAATGAAAGGAGCTGGCATCTCACTCTCTTTGAATCTTGTTTATCATGCAAAGAGGAGCAGGAAAAAGCAAAAAATTTCAGAATTGCACCTTGCAATGCGGAGAAATTACTGTTTGTGCATTTACAATATTCATTGATTTTTGCCATTGAAAAACGTCCAGAAATTATTGAAGCTACTGACTGAATGAAAGGAGCTGGCATCTCACTCTCTTTGAAACTTCTTTATCATGCTAAGAGGAGCAGGAAAAAGCAAAAAATTTCAGAATTGCACCTTGCAATGCGGAGAAATTACTGTTTGTGCATTTACAATATTCATTGATTTTTGCCATTGAAAAACGTCCAGAAATGATTGAAGCTACTGACTGAATGAAAGGAGCTGGCATCTCACTCTCTTTGAATCTTCTTTATCATGCTAAGAGGAGCAGGAAAAAGCAAAAAATTTCAGAA
Organism: Phyllobates terribilis; assembly: GCF_046119375.1. Classification (NCBI taxonomy): domain Eukaryota; kingdom Metazoa; phylum Chordata; class Amphibia; order Anura; family Dendrobatidae; genus Phyllobates; species Phyllobates terribilis. Next base: position 170,602 of record NW_027364648.1, on the reverse strand, counting down.
TTGCACCTTGCAATGCGGAGAAATTACTGTTTGTGCATTTACAATATTCATTGATTTTTGCCATTGAAAAACATCATGTTATTCATATACCAGAAATGTTTGAAGCTACTGACTGAATGAAAGGAGCTGGCATCTCACTCTCTTTGAATCTTCTTTATCATGCTAAGAGGAGCAGGAAAAAGCAAAAAATTTCAGAATTGCACCTTGCAATGCGGAGAAATTACTGTTTGTGCATTTACAATATTCATTGATTTTTGCCATTGAAAAACATCATGTTATTCATATACCAGAAATGATTGAAGCTACTGACTGAATGAAAGGAGCTGGCATCTCACTCTCTTTGAATCTTCTTTATCATGCTAAGAGGAGCAGGATAAAGCAAAAAATTTCAGACTTGCACCTTGCAATGCGGAGAAATTACTGTTTGTGCATTTACAATATTCATTGATTTTTGCCATTGAAAAACATCATGTTATTCATATACCAGAAATGTTTGAAGCTACTGATTGAATGAAAGGAGCTGGCATCTCACTCTCTTTGAATCTTCTTTATCATGCTAAGAGGAGCAGGAAAAAGCAAAAAATTTCAGACTTGCACCTTGCAATGCGGAGAAATTACTGTTTGTGCATTTACAATATTCATTGATTTTTGCCATTGAAAAACATCATGTTATTCATATACCAGAAATGTTTGAAGCTACTGACTGAATGAAAGGAGCTGGCATCTCACTCTCTTTGAATCTTCTTTATCATGCTAAGAGGAGCAGGAAAAAGCAAAAAATTTCAGAATTGCACCTTGCAATGCGGAGAAATTACTGTTTGTGCATTTACAATATTCATTGATTTTTGCCATTGAAAAACGTCCAGAAATGATTGAAGCTACTGACTGAATGAAAGGAGCTGGAATCTCACTCTCTTTGAATCTTCTTTATCATGCTAAGAGGAGCAGGAAAAAGCAAAAAATTTCAGAATTGCACCTTGCAATGCGGAGAAATTACAGTTTGTGCATTTACAATATTCATTGATTTTTGCCATTGAAAAACATCCAGAAATGATTGAAGCTACTGACTGAATGTAAGGAGCTGGCATCTCACTCTCTTTGAATCTTCTTTATCATGCTAAGAGGAGCAGGAAAAAGCAAAAAATTTCAGAATTGCACCTTGCAATGCGGAGAAATTACTGTTTGTGCATTTACAATATTCATTGATTTTTGCCATTGAAAAACATGTTATTCATATACCAGAAATGTTTGAAGCTCCTGACTGAATGAAAGGAGCTGGCACCTCACTCTCTTTGAATCTTCTTTATCATGCTAAGAGGAGCAGGAAAAAGCAAAAAATTTCAGAATTGCACCTTGCAATGCGGAGAAATTACTGTTTGTGCATTTACAATATTCATTGATTTTTGCCATTGAAAAACGTCCAGAAATGATTGAAGCTACTGACTGAATGAAAGGAGCTGGCATCTCACTCTCTTTGAATCTTCTTTATCATGCTAAGAGGAGCAGGAAAAAGCAAAAAATTTCAGAATTGCACCTTGCAATGCGGAGAAATTACTGTTTGTGCATTTACAATATTCATTGATTTTTGCCATTGAAAAATGTCCAGAAATGATTGAAGCTACTGACTGAATGAAAGGAGCTGGCATCTCACTCTCTTTGAATCTTCTTTATCATGCTAAGAGGAGCAGGAAAAAGCAAAAAATTTCAGAATTGCGCCTTGCAATGCGGAGAAATTACTGTTTGTGCATTTACAAAATTCATTGATTTTTGCCATTGAAAAACATCATGTTATTCATATACCAGAAATGATTGAAGCTACTGACTGAAGGAAAGGAGCTGGCATCTCACTCTCTTTGAATCTTCTTTATCATGCTAAGAGGAGCAGGAAAAAGCAAAAAATTTCAGAATTGCACCTTGCAATGCGGAGAAATTACTGTTTGTGCATTTACAATATTCATTGATTTTTGCCATTGAAAAACGTCCAGAAATGATTGAAGCTACTGACTGAATGAAAGGAGCTGGCATCTCACTCTCTTTGAATCTTCTTTATCATGCTAAGAGGAGCAGGAAAAAGTAAAAAATTTCAGAATTGCACCTTGCAATGCGGAGAAATTACTGTTTGTGCATTTACAATATTCAATGATTTTTGCCATTGAAAAACGTCCAGAAATGATTGAAGCTACTGACTGAATGAAAGGAGCTGGCATCTCACTCTCTTTGAATCTTGTTTATCATGCTAAGAGGAGCAGGAAAAAGCAAAAAATTTCAGAATTGCACCTTGCAATGTGGAGAAATTACTGTTTGTGCATTTACAATATTCATTGATTTTTGCCATTGAAAAACGTCCAGAAATGATTGAAGCTACTGACTGAATGAAAGGAGCTGGCATCTCACTCTCTTTGAATCTTCTTTATCATGCTAAGAGGAGCAGGAAAAAGCAAAAAATTTCAGAATTGCACCTTGCAATGCGGAGAAATTACTGTTTGTGCATTTACAATATTCATTGATTTTTGCTATTGAAAAACATCATGTTATTCATATACCAGAAATGATTGAAGCTACTGACTGAATGAAAGGAGCTGGCATCTCACTCTCTTTGAATCTTCTTTATCATGCTAAGAGGAGCAGGAAAAAGCAAAAAATTTCAGAATTGCACCTTGCAATGCGGAGAAATTACAGTTTGTGCATTTACAATATTCATTGATTTTTGCCATTGAAAAACGTCCAGAAATGATTGAAGCTACTGACTGAATGAAAGGAGCTGGCATCTCACTCTCTTTGAATCTTCTTTATCATGCTAAGAGGAGCAGGAAAAAGCAAAAAATTTCAGAATTGCACCTTGCAATGCGGAGAAATTACTGTTTGTGCATTTACAATATTCATTGATTTTTGCCATTGAAAAACGTCCAGAAATGATTGAAGGTACTGACTGAATGAAAGGAGCTGGCATATCACTCTCTTTGAATCTTCTTTATCATGCTAAGAGGAGCAGGAAAAAGCAAAAAATTTCAGAATTGCACCTTGCAATGCGGAGAAATTACTGTTTGTGCATTTACAATATTCATTGATTTTTGCCATTGAAAAACGTCCAGAAATGATTGAAGCTACTGACTGAATGAAAGGAGCTGGCATCTCACTCTCTTTGAATCTTCTTTATCATGCTAAGAGGAGCAGGAAAAAGCAAAAAATTTCAGAATTGCACCTTGCAATGCGGAGAAATTACTGTTTGTGCATTTACAATATTCATTGATTTTTGCCATTGAAAAATGTCCAGAAATGATTGAAGCTACTGACTGAATGAAAGGAGCTGGCATCTCCCTCTCTTTGAATCTTCTTTATCATGCTAAGAGGAGCAGGAAAAAGTAAAAAATTTCAGAATTGCACCTTGCAATGCGGAGAAATTACTGTTTGTGCATTTACAATATTCAATGATTTTTGCCATTGAAAAACGTCCAGAAATGATTGAAGCTACTGACTGAATGAAAGGAGCTGGCATCTCACTCTCTTTGAATCTTGTTTATCATGCTAAGAGGAGCAGGAAAAAGCAAAAAATTTCAGAATTGCACCTTGCAATGCGGAGAAATTACTGTTTGTGCATTTACAATATTCATTGATTTTTGCCATTGAAAAACGTCCAGAAATGATTGAAGCTACTGACTGAATGAAAGGAGCTGGCATCTCACTCTCTTTGAATCTTCTTTATCATGCTAAGAGGAGCAGGAAAAAGCAAAAAATTTCAGAATTGCACCTTGCAATGCGGAGAAATTACTGTTTGTGCATTTACAATATTCATTGATTTTTGCCATTGAAAAACATCATGTTATTCATATACCAGAAATGATTGAAGCTACTGACTGAATGAAAGGAGCTGGCATCTCACTCTCTTTGAATCTTCTTTATCATGCTAAGAGGAGCAGGAAAAAGCAAAAAATTTCAGAATTGCACCTTGCAATGCGGAGAAATTACTGTTTGTGCATTTACAATATTCATTGATTTTTGCCATTGAAAAACGTCCAGAAATGATTGAAGCTACTGACTGAATGAAAGGAGATGGCATCTCACTCTCTTTGAATCTTGTTTATCATGCTAACAGGAGCAGGAAAAAGCAAAAAATTTCAGAATTGCACCTTGCAATGCGGAGAAATTACTGTTTGTGCATTTACAATATTCATTGATTTTTGCCATTGAAAAATGTCCAGAAATGATTGAAGCTACTGACTGAATGAAAGGAGCTGGCATCTCACTCTCTTTGAATCTTCTTTATCATGCTAAGAGGAGCAGGAAAAAGCAAAAAATTTCAGAATTGCACCTTGCAATGCGGAGAAATTACTGTTTGTGCATTTACAATATTCATTGATTTTTGCTATTGAAAAACATCATGTTATTCATATACCAGAAATGATTGAAGCTACTGACAGAATGAAAGGAGCTGGCATCTCACTCTCTTTGAATCTTCTTTATCATGCTAAGAGGAGCAGGAAAAAGCAAAAAATTTCAGAATTGCACCTTGCAATGCGGAGAAATTACAGTTTGTGCATTTACAATATTCATTGATTTTTGCCATTGAAAAACGTCCAGAAATGATTGAAGCTACTGACTGAATGAAAGGAGCTGGCATCTCACTCTCTTTGAATCTTCTTTATCATGCTAAGAGGAGCAGGAAAAAGCAAAAAATTTCAGAATTGCACCTTGCAATGCGGAGAAATTACTGTTTGTGCATTTACAATATTCATTGATTTTTGCCATTGAAAAACGTCCAGAAATGATTGAAGGTACTGACTGAATGAAAGGAGCTGGCATCTCACTCTCTTTGAATCTTCTTTATCATGCTAAGAGGAGCAGGAAAAAGCAAAAAATTTCAGAATTGCACCTTGCAATGCGGAGAAATTACTGTTTGTGCATTTACAATATTCATTGATTTTTGCCATTGAAAAACGTCCAGAAATGATTGAAGCTACTGACTGAATGAAAGGAGCTGGCATCTCACTCTCTTTGAATCTTCTTTATCATGCTAAGAGGAGCAGGAAAAAGCAAAAAATTTCAGAATTGCACCTTGCAATGCGGAGAAATTACTGTTTGTGCATTTACAATATTCATTGATTTTTGCCATTGAAAAATGTCCAGAAATGATTGAAGCTACTGACTGAATGAAAGGAGCTGGCATCTCACTCTCTTTGAATCTTCTTTATCATGCTAAGAGGAGCAGGAAAAAGCAAAAAATTTCAGAATTGCGCCTTGCAATGCGGAGAAATTACTGTTTGTGCATTTACAAAATTCATTGATTTTTGCCATTGAAAAACATCATGTTATTCATATACCAGAAATGATTGAAGCTACTGACTGAAGGAAAGGAGCTGGCATCTCACTCTCTTTGAATCTTCTTTATCATGCTAAGAGGAGCAGGAAAAAGCAAAAAATTTCAGAATTGCACCTTGCAATGCGGAGAAATTACTGTTTGTGCATTTACAATATTCATTGATTTTTGCCATTGAAAAACATCCAGAAATGATTGAAGCTACTGACTGAATGAAAGGAGCTGGCATCTCACTCTCTTTGAATCTTCTTTATTATGCTAAGAGGAGCAGGAAAAAGCAAAAAATTTCAGAATTGCACCTTGCAATGCGGAGAAATTACTGTTTGTGCATTTACAATATTCATTGATTTTTGCGAATGAAAAACATCATGTTATTCATATACCAGAAATGATTGAAGCTACTGACTGAATGAAAGGAGCTGGCATCTCACTCTCTTTGAATCTTCTTTATCATGCTAAGAGGAGCAGGAAAAAGTAAAAAATTTCAGAATTGCACCTTGCAATGCGGAGAAATTACTGTTTGTGCATTTACAATATTCAATGATTTTTGCCATTGAAAAACGTCCAGAAATGATTGAAGCTACTGACTGAATGAAAGGAGCTGGCATCTCACTCTCTTTGAATCTTGTTTATCATGCTAAGAGGAGCAGGAAAAAGCAAAAAATTTCAGAATTGCACCTTCCAATGCGGAGAAATTACTGTTTGTGCATTTACAATATTCATTGATTTTTGCCATTGAAAAACGTCCAGAAATGATTGAAGCTACTGACTGAATGAAAGGAGCTGGCATCTCACTCTCTTTGAATCTTCTTTATCATGCTAAGAGGAGCAGGAAAAAGCAAAAAATTTCAGAATTGCACCTTGCAATGCGGAGAAATTACTGTTTGTGCATTTACAATATTCATTGATTTTTGCCATTGAAAAACATGTTATTCATATACCAGAAATGTTTGAAGCTCCTGACTGAATGAAAGGAGCTGGCACCTCACTCTCTTTGAATCTTCTTTATCATGCTAAGAGGAGCAGGAAAAAGCAAAAAATTTCAGAATTGCACCTTGCAATGCGGAGAAATTACTGTTTGTGCATTTACAATATTCATTGATTTTTGCCATTGAAAAACGTCCAGAAATGATTGAAGCTACTGACTGAATGAAAGGAGCTGTCATCTCACTCTCTTTGAATCTTCTTTATCATGCTAAGAGGAGCAGGAAAAAGCAAAAAATTTCAGAATTGCACCTTGCAATGCGGAGAAATTACTGTTTGTGCATTTACAATATTCATTGATTTTTGCCATTGAAAAATGTCCAGAAATGATTGAAGCTACTGACTGAATGAAAGGAGCTGGCATCTCACTCTCTTTGAATCTTCTTTATCATGCTAGGATTAGCAGGAAAAAGCAAAAAATTTCAGAATTGCACCTTGCAATGTGGAGATATTACTGTTTGTGCATTTACAATATTCATTGATTTTTGCCATTGAAAAACATGTTTTTCATATACCAGAAATGTTTGAAGCTACTGACTGAATGAAAGGAGCTGGCATCTCACTCTCTTTGAATCTTCTTTATCATGCTAGGATTAACAGGAAAAAGCAAAAAATTTCAGAATTTCACCTTGCAATGTGGAGATATTACTGTTTGTGCATTTACAATATTCATTGATTTTTGCCATTGAAAAACATGTTTTTCATATACCAGAAATGTTTGAAGCTACTGACTGAATGAAAGGAGCTGGCATCTCACTCTCTTTGAATCTTCTTTATCATGCTAGGATTAACAGGAAAAAGCAAAAAATTTCAGAATTGCACCTTGCAATGTGGAGATATTACTGTTTGTGCATTTACAATATTCATTGATTTTTGCCATTGAAAAACATGTTTTTCATATACCAGAAATGTTTGAAGCTACTGACTGAATGAAAGGAGCTGGCATCTCACTCTCTTTGAATCTTCTTTATCATGCTAGGATTAACAGGAAAAAGCAAAAAATTTCAGAATTGCACCTTGCAATGTGGAGATATTACTGTTTGTGCATTTACAATATTCATTGATTTTTGCCATTGAAAAACGTCCAGAAATGTTTGAAGCTACTGACTGAATGAAAGGAGCCGGCATCTCACTCTCTTTGAATCTTCTTTATCATGCTAGGATTAGCAGGAAAAAGCAAAAAATTTCAGAATTGCACCTTGCAATGTGGAGATATTACTGTTTGTGCATTTACAATATTCATTGATTTTTGCCATTGAAAAACATGTTTTTCATATACCAGAAATGTTTGAAGCTACTGACTGAATGAAAGGAGCTGGCATCTCACTCTCTTTGAATCTTCTTTATCATGCTAGGATTAGCAGGAAAAAGCAAAAAATTTCAGAATTGCACCTTGCAATGTGGAGATATTACTGTTTGTGCATTTACAATATTCATTGATTTTTGCCATTGAAAAACGTTTTTCATATACCAGAAATGTTTGAAGCTACTGACTGAATGAAAGGAGCTGGCATCTCACTCTCTTTGAATCTTCTTTATCATGCTAGGATTAACAGGAAAAAGCAAAAAATTTCAGAATTGCACCTTGCAATGTGGAGATATTACTGTTTGTGCATTTACAATATTTATTGATTTTTGCCATTGAAAAACGTCCAGAAATGTTTGAAGCTACTGACTGAATGAAAGGAGCTGGCATCTCACTCTCTTTGAATCTTCTTTATCATGCTAGGATTAACAGGAAAAAGCTAAAAATTTCAGAATTGCACCTTGCAATGTGGAGATATTACTGTTTGTGCATTTACAATATTCATTGATTTTTGCCATTGAAAAACATGTTTTTCATATACCAGAAATGTTTGAAGCTACTGACTGAATGAAAGGAGCTGGCATCTCACTCTCTTTGAATCTTCTTTATCATGCTAGGATTAGCAGGAAAAAGCAAAAAATTTCAGAATTGCACCTTGCAATGTGGAGATATTACTGTTTGTGCATTTACAATATTCATTGATTTTTGCCATTGAAAAACATGTGTTTTTCATATACCAGAAATGTTTGAAGCTACTGACTGAATGAAAGGAGCTGGCATCTCACTCTCTTTGAATCTTCTTTATCATGCTAGGATTAGCAGGAAAAAGCAAAAAATTTCAGAATTGCACCTTGCAATGTGGAGATATTACTGTTTGTGCATTTACAATATTCATTGATTTTTGCCATTGAAATACATGTTTTTCATATACCAGAAATGTTTGAAGCTACTGACTGAATGAAAGGAGCTGGCATCTCACTCTCTTTGAATCTTCTTTATCATGCTAGGATTAACAGGAAAAAGCAAAAAATTTCAGAATTGCACCTTGCAATGTGGAGATATTACTGTTTGTGCATTTACAATATTCATTGATTTTTGCCATTGAAAAACGTCCAGAAATGTTTGAAGCTACTGACTGAATGAAAGGAGCTGGCATCTCACTCTCTTTGAATCTTCTTTATCATGCTAGGATTAGCAGGAAAAAGCAAAAAATTTCAGAATTGCACCTTGCAATGTGGAGATATTACTGTTTGTGCATTTACAATATTCATTGATTTTTGCCATTGAAAAACATGTTTTTCATATACCAGAAATGTTTGAAGCTACTGACTGAATGAAAGGAGCTGGCATGTCACTCTCTTTGAATCTTCTTTATCATGCTAGGATTAACAGGAAAAAGCAAAAAATTTCAGAATTGCACCTTGCAATGTGGAGATATTACTGTTTGTGCATTTACAATATTCATTGATTTTTGCCATTGAAAAACATGTTTTTCATATACCAGAAATGTTTGAAGCTACTGACTGAATGAAAGGAGCTGGCATCTCACTCTCTTTGAATCTTCTTTATCATGCTAGGATTAACAGGAAAAAGCAAAAAATTTCAGAATTGCACCTTGCAATGTGGAGATATTACTGTTTGTGCATTTACAATATTCATTGATTTTTGCCATTGAAAAACGTCCAGAAATGTTTGAAGCTACTGACTGAATGAAAGGAGCTGGCATCTCACTCTCTTTGAATCTTCTTTATCATGCTAGGATTAGCAGGAAAAAGCAAAAAATTTCAGAATTGCACCTTGCAATGTGGAGATATTACTGTTTGTGCATTTAAAATATTCATTGATTTTTGCCATTGAAAAACATGTTTTTCATATACCAGAAATGTTTGAAGCTACTGACTGAATGAAAGGAGCTGGCATCTCACTCTCTTTGAATCTTCTTTATCATGCTAGGATTAACAGGAAAAAGCAAAAAATTTCAGAATTGCACCTTGCAATGTGGAGATATTACTGTTTGTGCATTTACAATATTCATTGATTTTTGCCATTGAAAAACGTCCAGAAATGTTTGAAGCTACTGACTGAATGAAAGGAGCTGGCATCTCACTCTCTTTGAATCTTCTTTATCATGCTAGGATTAACAGGAAAAAGCAAAAAATTTCAGAATTGCACCTTGCAATGTGGAGATATTACTGTTTGTGCATTTACAATATTCATTGATTTTTGCCATTGAAAAACGTCCAGAAATGTTTGAAGCTACTGACTGAATGAAAGGAGCTGGCATCTCACACTCTTTGAATCTTCTTTATCATGCTAGGATTAGCAGGAAAAAGCAAAAAATTTCAGAATTGCACCTTGCAATGTGGAGATATTACTGTTTGTGCATTTACAATATTCATTGATTTTTGCCATTGAAAAACATGTTTTTCATATACCAGAAATGTTTGAAGCTACTGACTGAATGAAAGGAGCTGGCATCTCACTCTCTTTGAATCTTCTTTATCATGCTAGGATTAGCAGGAAAAAGCAAAAAATTTCAGAATTGCACCTTGCAATGTGGAGATATTACTGTTTGTGCATTTAAAATATTCATTGATTTTTGCCATTGAAAAACATGTTTTTCATATACCAGAAATGTTTGAAGCTACTGACTGAATGAAAGGAGCTGGCATCTCACTCTCTTTGAATCTTCTTTATCATGCTAGGATTAACAGGAAAAAGCAAAAAATTTCAGAATTGCACCTTGCAATGTGGAGATATTACTGTTTGTGCATTTACAATATTCATTGATTTTTGCCATTGAAAAACGTCCAGAAATGTTTGAAGCTACTGACTGAATGAAAGGAGCTGGCATCTCACTCTCTTTGAATCTTCTTTATCATGCTAGGATTAACAGGAAAAAGCTAAAAATTTCAGAATTGCACCTTGCAATGTGGAGATATTACTGTTTGTGCATTTACAATATTCATTGATTTTTGCCATTGAAAAACATGTCTTTCATATACCAGAAATGTTTGAAGCTACTGACTGAATGAAAGGAGCTGGCATCTCACTCTCTTTGAATCTTCTTTATCAAGCTAGGATTAGCAGGAAAAAGCAAAGAATTTCAGAATTGCACCTTGCAATGTGGAGATATTACTGTTTGTGCATTTACAATATTCATTGATTTTTGCCATTGAAAAACATGTTTTTCATATACCAGAAATGTTTGAAGCTACTGACTGAATGAAAGGAGCTGGCATCTCACTCTCTTTGAATCTTCTTTATCATGCTAAGAGGAGCAGGAAAAAGCAAAAAATTTCAGAATTGCACCTTGCAATGCGGAGAAATTACTGTTTGTGCATTTACAATATTCATTGATTTTTGCCATTGAAAAACGTCCAGAAATGATTGAAGCTACTGACTGAATGAAAGGAGCTGTCATCTCACTCTCTTTGAATCTTCTTTATCATGCTAAGAGGAGCAGGAAAAAGCAAAAAATTTCAGAATTGCACCTTGCAATGCGGAGAAATTACTGTTTGTGCATTTACAATATTCATTGATTTTTGCCATTGAAAAATGTCCAGAAATGATTGAAGCTACTGACTGAATGAAAGGAGCTGGCATCTCACTCTCTTTGAATCTTCTTTATCATGCTAGGATTAGCAGGAAAAAGCAAAAAATTTCAGAATTGCACCTTGCAATGTGGAGATATTACTGTTTGTGCATTTACAATATTCATTGATTTTTGACATTGAAAAACATGTTTTTCATATACCAGAAATGTTTGAAGCTACTGACTGAATGAAAGGAGCTGGCATCTCACTCTCTTTGAATCTTCTTTATCATGCTAGGATTAACAGGAAAAAGCAAAAAATTTCAGAATTTCACCTTGCAATGTGGAGATATTACTGTTTGTGCATTTACAATATTCATTGATTTTTGCCATTGAAAAACATGTTTTTCATATACCAGAAATGTTTGAAGCTACTGACTGAATGAAAGGAGCTGGCATCTCACTCTCTTTGAATCTTCTTTATCATGCTAGGATTAACAGGAAAAAGCAAAAAATTTCAGAATTGCACCTTGCAATGTGGAGATATTACTGTTTGTGCATTTACAATATTCATTGATTTTTGCCATTGAAAAACGTCCAGAAATGTTTGAAGCTACTGACTGAATGAAAGGAGCTGGCATCTCACTCTCTTTGAATCTTCTTTATCATGCTAGGATTAGCAGGAAAAAGCAAAAAATTTCAGAATTGCACCTTGCAATGTGGAGATATTACTGTTTGTGCATTTAAAATATTCATTGATTTTTGCCATTGAAAAACATGTTTTTCATATACCAGAAATGTTTGAAGCTACTGACTGAATGAAAGGAGCTGGCATCTCACTCTCTTTGAATCTTCTTTATCATGCTAGGGTTAACAGGAAAAAGCAAAAAATTTCAGAATTGCACCTTGCAATGTGGAGATATTACTGTTTGTGCATTTACAATATTCATTGATTTTTGCCATTGAAAAACATGTTTTTCATATACCAGAAATGTTTGAAGCTACTGACTGAATGAAAGGAGCTGGCATCTCACTCTCTTTGAATCTTCTTTATCATGCTAGGATTAACAGGAAAAAGCAAAAAATTTCAGAATTGCACCTTGCAATGTGGAGATATTACTGTTTGTGCATTTACAATATTCATTGATTTTTGCCATTGAAAAACGTCCAGAAATGTTTGAAGCTACTGACTGAATGAAAGGAGCTGGCATCTCACTCTCTTTGAATCTTCTTTATCATGCTAGGATTAACAGGAAAAAGCAAAAAATTTCAGAATTGCACCTTGCAATGTGGAGATATTACTGTTTGTGCATTTACAATATTCATTGATTTTTGCCATTGAAAAACGTCCAGAAATGTTTGAAGCTACTGACTGAATGAAAGGAGCTGGCATCTCACTCTCTTTGAATCTTCTTTATCATGCTAGGATTAGCAGGAAAAAGCAAAAAATTTCAGAATTGCACCTTGCAATGTGGAGATATTACTGTTTGTGCATTTACAATATTCATTGATTTTTGCCATTGAAAAACATGTTTTTCATATACCAGAAATGTTTGAAGCTACTGACTGAATGAAAGGAGCTGGCATCTCACTCTCTTTGAATCTTCTTTATCATGCTAGGATTAGCAGGAAAAAGCAAAAAATTTCAGAATTGCACCTTGCAATGTGGAGATATTACTGTTTGTGCATTTACAATATTCATTGATTTTTGCCATTGAAAAACATGTTTTTCATATACCAGAAATGTTTGAAGCTACTGACTGAATGAAAGGAGCTGGCATCTCACTCTCTTTGAATCTTCTTTATCATGCTAGGATTAACAGGAAAAAGCAAAAAATTTCAGAATTGCACCTTGCAATGTGGAGATATTACTGTTTGTGCATTTACAATATTCATTGATTTTTGCCATTGAAAAACGTCCAGAAATGTTTGAAGCTACTGACTGAATGAAAGGAGCTGGCATCTCACTCTCTTTGAATCTTCTTTATCATGCTAGGATTAGCAGGAAAAAGCAAAAAATTTCAGAATTGCACCTTGCAATGTGGAGATATTACTGTTTGTGCATTTACAATATTCATTGATTTTTGCCATTGAAAAACATGTTTTTCATATACCAGAAATGTTTGAAGCTACTGACTGAATGAAAGGAGCTGGCATCTCACTCTCTTTGAATCTTCTTTATCATGCTAGGATTAACAGGAAAAAGCAAAAAATTTCAGAATTTCACCTTGCAATGTGGAGATATTACTGTTTGTGCATTTACAATATTCATTGATTTTTGCCATTGAAAAACATGTTTTTCATATACCAGAAATGTTTGAAGCTACTGACTGAATGAAAGGAGCTGGCATCTCACTCTCTTTGAATCTTCTTTATCATGCTAGGATTAACAGGAAAAAGCAAAAAATTTCAGAATTGCACCTTGCAATGTGGAGATATTACTGTTTGTGCATTTACAATATTCATTGATTTTTGCCATTGAAAAACGTCCAGAAATGTTTGAAGCTACTGACTGAATGAAAGGAGCTGGCATCTCACTCTCTTTGAATCTTCTTTATCATGCTAGGATTAGCAGGAAAAAGCAAAAAATTTCAGAATTGCACCTTGCAATGTGGAGATATTACTGTTTGTGCATTTACAATATTCATTGATTTTTGCCATTGAAAAACATGTTTTTCATATACCAGAAATGTTTGAAGCTACTGACTGAATGAAAGGAGCTGGCATCTCACTCTCTTTGAATCTTCTTTATCATGCTAGGATTAGCAGGAAAAAGCAAAAAATTTCAGAATTGCACCTTGCAATGTGGAGATATTACTGTTTGTGCATTTACAATATTCATTGATTTTTGCCATTGAAAAACGTTTTTCATATACCAGAAATGTTTGAAGCTACTGACTGAATGAAAGGAGCTGGCATCTCACTCTCTTTGAATCTTCTTTATCATGCTAGGATTAACAGGAAAAAGCAAAAAATTTCAGAATTGCACCTTGCAATGTGGAGATATTACTGTTTGTGCATTTACAATATTCATTGATTTTTGCCATTGAAAAACATCATGTTATTCATATACCAGAAATGATTGAAGCTACTGACTGAATGAAAGGAGCTGGCATCTCACTCTCTTTGAATCTTCTTTATCATGCTAAGAGGAGCAGGAAAAAGCAAAAAATTTCAGAATTGCACCTTGCAATGCGGAGAAATTACTGTTTGTGCATTTACAATATTCATTGATTTTTGCCATTGAAAAACATCCAGAAATGATTGAAGCTACTGACTGAATGAAAGGAGCTGGCATCTCACTCTCTTTGAATCTTCTTTATCATGCTAAGAGGAGCAGGAAAAAGCAAAAAATTTCAGAATTGCACCTTGCAATGCGGAGAAATTACTGTTTGTGCATTTACAATATTCATTGATTTTTGCCATTGAAAAACGTCCAGAAATGATTGAAGCTACTGACTGAATGAAAGGAGCTGGCATCTCACTCTCTTTGAATCTTCTTTATCATGCTAAGAGGAGCAGGAAAAAGCAAAAAATTTCAGAATTGCAACTTGCAATGCGGAGAAATTACTGTTTGTGCATTTACAATATTCATTGATTTTTGCCATTGAAAAACATCATGTTATTCATATACCAGAAATGATTGAAGCTACTGACTGAATGAAAGGAGCTGGCATCTCACTCTCTTTGAATCTTCTTTATCATGCTAAGAGGAGCAGGAAAAAGCAAAAAATTTCAGAATTGCACCTTGCAATGCGGAGAAATTACTGTTTGTGCATTTACAATATTCATTGATTTTTGCCATTGAAAAACGTCCAGAAATGATTGAAGCTACTGACTGAATGAAAGGAGCTGGCATCTCACTCTCTTTGAATCTTCTTTATCATGCTAAGAGGAGCAGGAAAAAGCAAAAAATTTCAGAATTGCACCTTGCAATGCGGAGAAATTACTGTTTGTGCATTTACAATATTCATTGATTTTTGCCATTGAAAAACGTCCAGAAATGATTGAAGCTACTGACTGAATGAAAGGAGCTGGCATCTCACTCTCTTTGAATCTTCTTTATCATGCTAAGAGGAGCAGGAAAAAGCAAAAAATTTCAGAATTGCACCTTGCAATGCGGAGAAATTACTGTTTGTGCATTTACAATATTCATTGATTTTTGCCATTGAAAAACATCATGTTATTCATATCCCAGAAATGTTTGAAGCTACTGACTGAATGAAAGAAGCTGGCAACTCACTCTCTTTGAATCTTCTTTATCATGCTAAGAGGAGCAGGAAAAAGCAAAAAATTTCAGTATTGCACCTTGCAATGCGGAGAAATTACTGTTTGTGCATTTACAATATTCATTGATTTTTGCAATTGAAAAACGTCCTGAAATGATTGAAGCTACTGACTGAATGAAAGGAGCTGGCATCTCACTCTCTTTGAATCTTCTTTATCATGTTAAGAGGAGCAGGAAAAAGCAAAAAATTTCAGAATTGCACCTTGCAATGCGGAGAAATTACTGTTTGTGCATTTACAATATTCATTGATTTTTGCCATTGAAAAACGTCCAGAAATGATTGAAGCTACTGACTGAATGAAAGGAGCTGTTATCTCACTCTCTTTGAATCTTGTTTATCATGCTAAGAGGAGCAGGAAAAAGCAAAAAATTTCAGAATTGCACCTTGCAATGCGGAGAAATTACTGTTTGTGCATTTACAATATTCATTGATTTTTGCCATTGAAAAACATCATGTTATTCATATACCAGAAATGATTGAAGCTACTGACTGAATGAAAGGAGCTGGCATCTCACACTCTTTGAATCTTTTTTATCATGCTAAGAGGAGCAGGAAAAAGTAAAAAATTTCAGAATTGCACCTTGCAATGCGGAGAAATTACTGTTTGTGCATTTACAATATTCAATGATTTTTGCCATTGAAAAACGTCCAGAAATGATTGAACCTACTGACTGAACGAAAGGAGCTGGCATCTCACTCTCTTTGAATCTTCTTTATCATGCTAAGAGGAGCAGGAAAAAGCAAAAAATTTCAGAATTGCACCTTGCAATGCGGAGAAATTACTGTTTGTGCATTTACAATATTCATTGATTTTTGCCATTGAAAAACATCATGTTATTCATATACCAGAAATGTTTGAAGCTACTGACTGAATGAAAGGAGCTGGCATCTCACTCTCTTTGAATCTTCTTCATAATGCTAAGAGGAGCAGGAAAAAGCAAAAAATTTCAGAATTGCACCTTGCAATGCGGAGAAATTACTGTTTGTGCATTTACAATATTCATTGATTTTTGCCATTGAAAAACGTCCAGAAATGATTGAAGCTACTGACTGAATGAAAGGAGCTGGCATCTCACTCTCTTTGAATCTTCTTTATCATGCTAAGAGGAGCAGGAAAAAGCAAAAAATTTCAGAATTGCACCTTGCAATGCGGAGAAATTACTGTTTGTGCATTTACAATATTCATTGATTTTTGCCATTGAAAAACATCATGTTATTCATATACCAGAAATGTTTGAAGCTACTGACTGAATGAAAGGAGCTGGCATCTCACTCTCTTTGAATCTTCTTTATCATGCTAAGAGGAGCAGGAAAAAGCAAAAAATTTCAGAATTGCACCTTGCAATGCGGATAAATTACTGTTTGTGCATTTACAATATTCATTGATTTTTGCCATTGAAAAATGTCCAGAAATGATTGAAGCTACTGACTGAATGAAAGGAGCTGGCATCTCACTCTCTTTGAATCTTGTTTATCATGCTAAGAGGAGCAGGAAAAAGCAAAAAATTTCAGAATTGCACCTTGCAATGCGGAGAAATTACTGTTTGTGCATTTACAATATTCATTGATTTTTGCCATTGAAAAACGTCCAGAAATTATTGAAGCTACTGACTGAATGAAAGGAGCTGGCATCTCACTCTCTTTGAAACTTCTTTATCATGCTAAGAGGAGCAGGAAAAAGCAAAAATTTTCAGAATTGCACCTTGCAATGCGGAGAAATTACTGTTTGTGCATTTACAATATTCATTGATTTTTGCCATTGAAAAACGTCCAGAAATGATTGAAGCTACTGACTGAATGAAAGGAGCTGGCATCTCACTCTCTTTGAATCTTCTTTATCATGCTAAGAGGAGCAGGAAAAAGCAAAAAATTTCAGAATTGCACCTTGCAATGCGGAGAAATTACTGTTTGTGCATTTACAATATTCATTGATTTTTGCCATTGAAAAACATCATGTTATTCATATACCAGAAATGTTTGAAGCTACTGACTGAATGAAAGGAGCTGGCATCTCACTCTCTTTGAATCTTCTTCATAATGCTAAGAGGAGCAGGAAAAAGCAAAAAATTTCAGAATTGCACCTTGCAATGCGGAGAAATTACTGTTTGTGCATTTACAATATTCATTGATTTTTGCCATTGAAAAACGTCCAGAAATGATTGAAGCTACTGACTGAATGAAAGGAGCTGGCATCTCACTCTCTTTGAATCTTCTTTATCATGCTAAGAGGAGCAGGAAAAAGCAAAAAATTTCAGAATTGCACCTTGCAATGCGGAGAAATTACTGTTTGTGCATTTACCATATTCATTGATTTTTGCCATTGAAAAACATCATGTTATTCATATACCAGAAATGTTTGAAGCTACTGACTGAATGAAAGGAGCTGGCATCTCACTCTCTTTGAATCTTCTTTATCATGCTAAGAGGAGCAGGAAAAAGCAAAAAATTTCAGAATTGCACCTTGCAATGCGGATAAATTACTGTTTGTGCATTTACAATATTCATTGATTTTTGCCATTGAAAAATGTCCAGAAATGATTGAAGCTACTGACTGAATGAAAGGAGCTGGCATCTCACTCTCTTTGAATCTTGTTTATCATGCTAAGAGGAGCAGGAAAAAGCAAAAAATTTCAGAATTGCACCTTGCAATGCGGAGAAATTACTGTTTGTGCATTTACAATATTCATTGATTTTTGCCATTGAAAAACGTCCAGAAATTATTGAAGCTACTGACTGAATGAAAGGAGCTGGCATCTCACTCTCTTTGAAACTTCTTTATCATGCTAAGAGGAGCAGGAAAAAGCAAAAATTTTCAGAATTGCACCTTGCAATGCGGAGAAATTACTGTTTGTGCATTTACAATATTCATTGATTTTTGCCATTTAAAAACGTCCAGAAATGATTGAAGCTACTGACTGAATGAAAGGAGCTGGCATCTCACTCTCTTTGAATCTTCTTTATCATGCTAAGAGGAGCAGGAAAAAGCAAAAAATTTCAGAATTGCACCTTGCAATGCGGAGAAATTACTGTTTGTGCATTTACAATATTCATTGATTTTTGCCATTGAAAAACATCATGTTATTCATATACCAGAAATGATTGAAGCTACTGACTGAATGAAAGGAGCTGGCATCTCACTCTCTTTGAATCTTCTTTATCATGCTAAGAGGAGCAGGATAAAGCAAAAAATTTCAGACTTGCACCTTGCAATGCGGAGAAATTACTGTTTGTGCATTTACAATATTCATTGATTTTTGCCATTGAAAAACATCATGTTATTCATATACCAGAAATGATTGAAGCTACTGACTGAATGAAAGGAGCTGGCATCTCACTCTCTTTGAATCTTCTTTATCATGCTAAGAGGAGCAGGATAAAGCAAAAAATTTCAGACTTGCACCTTGCAATGCGGAGAAATTACTGTTTGTGCATTTACAATATTCATTGATTTTTGCCATTGAAAAACATCATGTTATTCATATACCAGAAATGTTTGAAGCTACTGATTGAATGAAAGGAGCTGGCATCTCACTCTCTTTGAATCTTCTTTATCATGCTAAGAGGAGCAGGAAAAAGCAAAAAATTTCAGACTTGCACCTTGCAATGCGGAGAAATTACTGTTTGTGCATTTACAATATTCATTGATTTTTGCCATTGAAAAACATCATGTTATTCATATACCAGAAATGATTGAAGCTACTGACTGAATGAAAGGAGCTGGCATCTCACACTCTTTGAATCTTTTTTATCATGCTAAGAGGAGCAGGAAAAAGTAAAAAATTTCAGAATTGCACCTTGCAATGCGGAGAAATTACTGTTTGTGCATTTACAATATTCAATGATTTTTGCCATTGAAAAACGTCCAGAAATGATTGAAGCTACTGACTGAACGAAAGGAGCTGGCATCTCACTCTCTTTGAATCTTCTTTATCATGCTAAGAGGAGCAGGAAAAAGCAAAAAATTTCAGAATTGCACCTTGCAATGCGGAGAAATTACTGTTTGTGCATTTACAATATTCATTGATTTTTGCCATTGAAAAACATCATGTTATTCATATACCAGAAATGTTTGAAGCTACTGACTGAATGAAAGGAGCTGGCATCTCACTCTCTTTGAATCTTCTTCATAATGCTAAGAGGAGCAGGAAAAAGCAAAAAATTTCAGAATTGCACCTTGCAATGCGGAGAAATTACTGTTTGTGCATTTACAATATTCATTGATTTTTGCCATTGAAAAACGTCCAGAAATGATTGAAGCTACTGACTGAATGAAAGGAGCTGGCATCTCACTCTCTTTGAATCTTCTTTATCATGCTAAGAGGAGCAGGAAAAAGCAAAAAATTTCAGAATTGCACCTTGCAATGCGGAGAAATTACTGTTTGTGCATTTACAATATTCATTGATTTTTGCCATTGAAAAACATCATGTTATTCATATACCAGAAATGTTTGAAGCTACTGACTGAATGAAAGGAGCTGGCATCTCACTCTCTTTGAATCTTCTTCATAATGCTAAGAGGAGCAGGAAAAAGCAAAAAATTTCAGAATTGCACCTTGCAATGAGGAGAAATTACTGTTTGTGCATTTACAATATTCATTGATTTTTGCCATTGAAAAACGTCCAGAAATGATTGAAGCTACTGACTGAATGAAAGGAGCTGGCATCTCACTCTCTTTGAATCTTCTTTATCATGCTAAGAGGAGCAGGAAAAAGCAAAAAATTTCAGAATTGCACCTTGCAATGCGGAGAAATTACTGTTTGTGCATTTACAATATTCATTGATTTTTGCCATTGAAAAACATCATGTTATTCATATACCAGAAATGTTTGAAGCTACTGACTGAATGAAAGGAGCTGGCATCTCACTCTCTTTGAATCTTCTTTATCATGCTAAGAGGAGCAGGAAAAAGCAAAAAATTTCAGAATTGCACCTTGCAATGCGGATAAATTACTGTTTGTGCATTTACAATATTCATTGATTTTTGCCATTGAAAAATGTCCAGAAATGATTGAAGCTACTGACTGAATGAAAGGAGCTGGCATCTCACTCTCTTTGAATCTTGTTTATCATGCTAAGAGGAGCAGGAAAAAGCAAAAAATTTCAGAATTGCACCTTGCAATGCGGAGAAATTACTGTTTGTGCATTTACAATATTCATTGATTTTTGCCATTGAAAAACGTCCAGAAATTATTGAAGCTACTGACTGAATGAAAGGAGCTGGCATCTCACTCTCTTTGAAACTTCTTTATCATGCTAAGAGGAGCAGGAAAAAGCAAAAATTTTCAGAATTGCACCTTGCAATGCGGAGAAATTACTGTTTGTGCATTTACAATATTCATTGATTTTTGCCATTGAAAAACGTCCAGAAATGATTGAAGCTACTGACTGAATGAAAGGAGCTGGCATCTCACTCTTTTTGAATCTTCTTTATCATGCTAAGAGGAGCAGGAAAAAGCAAAAAATTTCAGAATTGCACCTTGCAATGCGGAGAAATTACTGTTTGTGCATTTACAATATTCATTGATTTTTGCCATTGAAAAACATCATGTTATTCATATACCAGAAATGTTTGAAGCTACTGACTGAATGAAAGGAGCTGGCATCTCACTCTCTTTGAATCTTCTTTATCATGCTAAGAGGAGCAGGAAAAAGCAAAAAATTTCAGAATTGCACCTTGCAATGCGGAGAAATTACTGTTTGTGCATTTACAATATTCATTGATTTTTGCCATTGAAAAACATCATGTTATTCATATACCAGAAATGATTGAAGCTACTGACTGAATGAAAGGAGCTGGCATCTCACTCTCTTTGAATCTTCTTTATCATGCTAAGAGGAGCAGGATAAAGCAAAAAATTTCAGACTTGCACCTTGCAATGCGGAGAAATTACTGTTTGTGCATTTACAATATTCATTGATTTTTGCCATTGAAAAACATCATGTTATTCATATACCAGAAATGTTTGAAGCTACTGATTGAATGAAAGGAGCTGGCATCTCACTCTCTTTGAATCTTCTTTATCATGCTAAGAGGAGCAGGAAAAAGCAAAAAATTTCAGACTTGCACCTTGCAATGCGGAGAAATTACTGTTTGTGCATTTACAATATTCATTGATTTTTGCCATTGAAAAACATCATGTTATTCATATACCAGAAATGTTTGAAGCTACTGACTGAATGAAAGGAGCTGGCATCTCACTCTCTTTGAATCTTCTTTATCATGCTAAGAGGAGCAGGAAAAAGCAAAAAATTTCAGAATTGCACCTTGCAATGCGGAGAAATTACTGTTTGTGCATTTACAATATTCATTGATTTTTGCCATTGAAAAACGTCCAGAAATGATTGAAGCTACTGACTGAATGAAAGGAGCTGGAATCTCACTCTCTTTGAATCTTCTTTATCATGCTAAGAGGAGCAGGAAAAAGCAAAAAATTTCAGAATTGCACCTTGCAATGCGGAGAAATTACAGTTTGTGCATTTACAATATTCATTGATTTTTGCCATTGAAAAACATCCAGAAATGATTGAAGCTACTGACTGAATGAAAGGAGCTGGCATCTCACTCTCTTTGAATCTTCTTTATCATGCTAAGAGGAGCAGGAAAAAGCAAAAAATTTCAGAATTGCACCTTGCAATGCGGAGAAATTACTGTTTGTGCATTTACAATATTCATTGATTTTTGCCATTGAAAAACATGTTATTCATATACCAGAAATGTTTGAAGCTCCTGACTGAATGAAAGGAGCTGGCACCTCACTCTCTTTGAATCTTCTTTATCATGCTAAGAGGAGCAGGAAAAAGCAAAAAATTTCAGAATTGCACCTTGCAATGCGGAGAAATTACTGTTTGTGCATTTACAATATTCATTGATTTTTGCCATTGAAAAACGTCCAGAAATGATTGAAGCTACTGACTGAATGAAAGGAGCTGGCATCTCACTCTCTTTGAATCTTCTTTATCATGCTAAGAGGAGCAGGAAAAAGCAAAAAATTTCAGAATTGCACCTTGCAATGCGGAGAAATTACTGTTTGTGCATTTACAATATTCATTGATTTTTGCCATTGAAAAATGTCCAGAAATGATTGAAGCTACTGACTGAATGAAAGGAGCTGGCATCTCACTCTCTTTGAATCTTCTTTATCATGCTAAGAGGAGCAGGAAAAAGCAAAAAATTTCAGAATTGCGCCTTGCAATGCGGAGAAATTACTGTTTGTGCATTTACAAAATTCATTGATTTTTGCCATTGAAAAACATCATGTTATTCATATACCAGAAATGATTGAAGCTACTGACTGAAGGAAAGGAGCTGGCATCTCACTCTCTTTGAATCTTCTTTATCATGCTAAGAGGAGCAGGAAAAAGCAAAAAATTTCAGAATTGCACCTTGCAATGCGGAGAAATTACTGTTTGTGCATTTACAATATTCATTGATTTTTGCCATTGAAAAACGTCCAGAAATGATTGAAGCTACTGACTGAATGAAAGGAGCTGGCATCTCACTCTCTTTGAATCTTCTTTATCATGCTAAGAGGAGCAGGAAAAAGTAAAAAATTTCAGAATTGCACCTTGCAATGCGGAGAAATTACTGTTTGTGCATTTACAATATTCAATGATTTTTGCCATTGAAAAACGTCCAGAAATGATTGAAGCTACTGACTGAATGAAAGGAGCTGGCATCTCACTCTCTTTGAATCTTGTTTATCATGCTAAGAGGAGCAGGAAAAAGCAAAAAATTTCAGAATTGCACCTTGCAATGTGGAGAAATTACTGTTTGTGCATTTACAATATTCATTGATTTTTGCCATTGAAAAACGTCCAGAAATGATTGAAGCTACTGACTGAATGAAAGGAGCTGGCATCTCACTCTCTTTGAATCTTCTTTATCATGCTAAGAGGAGCAGGAAAAAGCAAAAAATTTCAGAATTGCACCTTGCAATGCGGAGAAATTACTGTTTGTGCATTTACAATATTCATTGATTTTTGCTATTGAAAAACATCATGTTATTCATATACCAGAAATGATTGAAGCTACTGACTGAATGAAAGGAGCTGGCATCTCACTCTCTTTGAATCTTCTTTATCATGCATTTATAATATTCATTGATTTTTGCCATTGAAAAACATCATGTTATTCATATACCAGAAATGTTTGAAGCTACTGACTGAATGAAAGGAGCTGGCATCTCACTCTCTTTGAATCTTCTTTATCATGCTAAGAGGAGCAGGAAAAAGCAAAAAATTTCAGAATTGCACCTTGCAATGCGGAGAAATTACTGTTTGTGCATTTACAATATTCATTGATTTTTGCCATTGAAAAATGTCCAGAAATGATTGAAGCTACTGACTGAATGAAAGGAGCTGGCATCTCACTCTCTTTGAATCTTGTTTATCATGCTAAGAGGAGCAGGAAAAAGCAAAAAATTTCAGAATTGCACCTTGCAATGCGGAGAAATTACTGTTTGTGCATTTACAATATTCATTGATTTTTGCCATTGAAAAACATCCAGAAATTATTGAAGCTACTGACTGAATGAAAGGAGCTGGCATCTCACTCTCTTTGAAACTTCTTTATCATGCTAAGAGGAGCAGGAAAAAGCAAAAATTTTCAGAATTGCACCTTGCAATGCGGAGAAATTACTGTTTGTGCATTTACAATATTCATTGATTTTTGCCATTGAAAAACGTCCAGAAATGATTGAAGCTACTGACTGAATGAAAGGAGCTGGCATCTCACTCTCTTTGAATCTTCTTTATCATGCTAAGAGGAGCATGAAAAAGCAAAAAATTTCAGAATTGCACCTTGCAATGCGGAGAAATTACTGTTTGTGCATTTACAATATTCATTGATTTTTGCCATTGAAAAACATCATGTTATTCATATACCAGAAATGTTTGAAGCTACTGACTGAATGAAAGGAGCTGGCATCTCACTCTCTTTGAATCTTCTTTATCATGCTAAGAGGAGCAGGAAAAAGCAAAAAATTTCAGAATTGCACCTTGCAATGCGGAGAAATTACTGTTTGTGCATTTACAATATTCATTGATTTTTGCCATTGAAAAACATCATGTTATTCATATACCAGAAATGATTGAAGCTACTGACTGAATGAAAGGAGCTGGCATCTCACTCTCTTTGAATCTTCTTTATCATGCTAAGAGGAGCAGGATAAAGCAAAAAATTTCAGACTTGCACCTTGCAATGCGGAGAAATTACTGTTTGTGCATTTACAATATTCATTGATTTTTGCCATTGAAAAACATCATGTTATTCATATACCAGAAATGTTTGAAGCTACTGATTGAATGAAAGGAGCTGGCATCTCACTCTCTTTGAATCTTCTTTATCATGCTAAGAGGAGCAGGAAAAAGCAAAAAATTTCAGACTTGCACCTTGCAATGCGGAGAAATTACTGTTTGTGCATTTACAATATTCATTGATTTTTGCCATTGAAAAACATCATGTTATTCATATACCAGAAATGTTTGAAGCTACTGACTGAATGAAAGGAGCTGGCATCTCACTCTCTTTGAATCTTCTTTATCATGCTAAGAGGAGCAGGAAAAAGCAAAAAATTTCAGAATTGCACCTTGCAATGCGGAGAAATTACTGTTTGTGCATTTACAATATTCATTGATTTTTGCCATTGAAAAACGTCCAGAAATGATTGAAGCTACTGACTGAATGAAAGGAGCTGGAATCTCACTCTCTTTGAATCTTCTTTATCATGCTAAGAGGAGCAGGAAAAAGCAAAAAATTTCAGAATTGCACCTTGCAATGCGGAGAAATTACAGTTTGTGCATTTACAATATTCATTGATTTTTGCCATTGAAAAACATCCAGAAATGATTGAAGCTACTGACTGAATGAAAGGAGCTGGCATCTCACTCTCTTTGAATCTTCTTTATCATGCTAAGAGGAGCAGGAAAAAGCAAAAAATTTCAGAATTGCACCTTGCAATGCGGAGAAATTACTGTTTGTGCATTTACAATATTCATTGATTTTTGCCATTGAAAAACGTCCAGAAATGATTGAAGCTACTGACTGAATGAAAGGAGCTGGCATCTCACTCTCTTTGAATCTTCTTTATCATGCTAAGAGGAGCAGGAAAAAGCAAAAAATTTCAGAATTGCACCTTGCAATGCGGAGAAATTACTGTTTGTGCATTTACAATATTCATTGATTTTTGCCATTGAAAAATGTCCAGAAATGATTGAAGCTACTGACTGAATGAAAGGAGCTGGTATCTCACTCTCTTTGAATCTTCTTTATCATGCTAAGAGGAGCAGGAAAAAGCAAAAAATTTCAGAATTGCGCCTTGCAATGCGGAGAAATTACTGTTTGTGCATTTACAAAATTCATTGATTTTTGCCATTGAAAAACATCATGTTATTCATATACCAGAAATGATTGAAGCTACTGACTGAAGGAAAGGAGCTGGCATCTCACTCTCTTTGAATCTTCTTTATCATGCTAAGAGGAGCAGGAAAAAGCAAAAAATTTCAGAATTGCACCTTGCAATGCGGAGAAATTACTGTTTGTGCATTTACAATATTCATTGATTTTTGCCATTGAAAAACGTCCAGAAATGATTGAAGCTACTGACTGAATGAAAGGAGCTGGCATCTCACTCTCTTTGAATCTTCTTTATCATGCTAAGAGGAGCAGGAAAAAGTAAAAAATTTCAGAATTGCACCTTGCAATGCGGAGAAATTACTGTTTGTGCATTTACAATATTCAATGATTTTTGCCATTGAAAAACGTCCAGAAATGATTGAAGCTACTGACTGAATGAAAGGAGCTGGCATCTCACTCTCTTTGAATCTTGTTTATCATGCTAAGAGGAGCAGGAAAAAGCAAAAAATTTCAGAATTGCACCTTGCAATGTGGAGAAATTACTGTTTGTGCATTTACAATATTCATTGATTTTTGCCATTGAAAAACGTCCAGAAATGATTGAAGCTACTGACTGAATGAAAGGAGCTGGCATCTCACTCTCTTTGAATCTTCTTTATCATGCTAAGAGGAGCAGGAAAAAGCAAAAAATTTCAGAATTGCACCTTGCAATGCGGAGAAATTACTGTTTGTGCATTTACAATATTCATTGATTTTTGCTATTGAAAAACATCATGTTATTCATATACCAGAAATGATTGAAGCTACTGACTGAATGAAAGGAGCTGGCATCTCACTCTCTTTGAATCTTCTTTATCATGCATTTATAATATTCAATGATTTTTGCCATTGAAAAACGTCCAGAAATGATTGAAGCTACTGACTGAACGAAAGGAGCTGGCATCTCACTCTCTTTGAATCTTCTTTATCATGCTAAGAGGAGCAGGAAAAAGCAAAAAATTTCAGAATTGCACCTTGCAATGCGGAGAAATTACTGTTTGTGCATTTACAATATTCATTGATTTTTGCCATTGAAAAACATCCAGAAATGATTGAAGCTACTGACTGAATGAAAGGAGCTGGCATCTCACTCTCTTTGAATCTTCTTTATCATGCTAAGAGGAGCAGGAAAAAGCAAAAAATTTCAGAATTGCACCTTGCAATGCGGAGAAATTATTGTTTGTGCATTTACAATATTCATTGATTTTTGCCATTGAAAAACATCATGTTATTCATATACCAGAAATGTTTGAAGCTACTGACTGAATGAAAGGAGCTGACATCTCACTCTCTTTGAATCTTCTTTATCATGCTAAGAGGAGCAGGAAAAAGCAAAAAATTTCAGAATTGCACCTTGCAATGCGGAGAAATTACTGTTTGTGCATTTACAATATTCATTGATTTTTGCCATTGAAAAACATCATGTTATTCATATACCAGAAATGTTTGAAGCTACTGACTGAATGAAAGGAGCTGACATCTCACTCTCTTTGAATCTTCTTTATCATGCTAAGAGGAGCAGGAAAAAGCAAAAAATTTCAGAATTGCACCTTGCAATGCGGAGAAATTACTGTTTGTGCATTTACAATATTCATTGATTTTTGCCATTGAAAAACATCATGTTATTCATGTACCAGAAATGTTTGAAGCTACTGACTGAATGAAAGGAGCTGACATCTCACTCTCTTTGAATCTTCTTTATCATGCTAAGAGGAGCAGGAAAAAGCAAAAAATTTCAGAATTGCACCTTGCAATGCGGAGAAATTACTGTTTGTGCATTTACAATATTCATTGATTTTTGCCATTGAAAAACGTCCAGAAATGATTGAAGCTACTGACTGAATGAAAGGAGCTGGCATCTCACTCTCTTTGAATCTTCTTTATCATGCTAAGAGGAGCAGGAAAAAGCAAAAAATTTCAGAATTGCACCTTGCAATGCGGAGAAATTACTGTTTGTGCATTTACAATATTCATTGATTTTTGCCATTGAAAAACATGTTATTCATATACCAGAAATGTTTGAAGCTACTGACTGAATGAAAGGAGCTGGCACCTCACTCTCTTTGAATCTTCTTTATCATGCTAAGAGGAGCGGGAAAAAGCAAAAAATTTCAGAATTGCACCTTGCAATGCGGAGAAATTACTGTTTGTGCATTTACAATATTCATTGATTTTTGCCATTGAAAAACGTCCAGAAATGATTGAAGGTACTGACTGAATGAAAGGAGCTGGCATCTCACTCTCTTTGAATCTTCTTTATCATGCTAAGAGGAGCAGGAAAAAGCAAAAAATTTCAGAATTGCACCTTGCAATGCGGAGAAATTACTGTTTGTGCATTTACAATATTCATTGGTTTTTGCCATTGAAAAACGTCCAGAAATGATTGAAGCTACTGACTGAATGAAAGGAGCTGGCATCTCACTCTCTTTGAATCTTCTTTATCATGCTAAGAGGAGCAGGAAAAAGCAAAAAATTTCAGAATTGCACCTTGCAATGCGGAGAAATTACAGTTTGTGCATTTACAATATTCATTGATTTTTGCCATTGAAAAACATCCAGAAATGATTGAAGCTACTGACTGAATGAAAGGAGCTGGCATCTCACTCTCTTTGAATCTTCTTTATCATGCTAAGAGGAGCAGGAAAAAGCAAAAAATTTCAGAATTGCACCTTGCAATGCGGAGAAATTACTGTTTGTGCATTTACAATATTCATTGATTTTTGCCATTGAAAAACATCATGTTATTCATATACCAGAAATGTTTGAAGCTACTGACTGAATGAAAGGAGCTGGCATCTCACTCTCTTTGAATCTTCTTTATCATGCTAAGAGGAGCAGGAAAAAGCAAAAAATTTCAGAATTGCACCTTGCAATGTGGAGAAATTACTGTTTGTGCATTTACAATATTCATTGATTTTTACCATTGAAAAACGTCCAGAAATGATTGAAGCTACTGACTGAATGAAAGTAGCTGGCATCTCACTCTCTTTGAATCTTCTTTATCATGCTAAGAGGAGCAGGAAAAAGCAAAAAATTTCAGACTTGCACCTTGCAATGCGGAGAAATTACTGTTTGTGCATTTACAATATTCATTGATTTTTGCCATTGAAAAACATCATGTTATTCATATACCAGAAATGTTTGAAGCTACTGACTGAATGAAAGGAGCTGGCATCTCACTCTCTTTGAATCTTCTTTATCATGCTAAGAGGAGCAGGAAAAAGCAAAAAATTTCAGAATTGCACCTTGCAATGCGGAGAAATTACTGTTTGTGCATTTACAATATTCATTGATTTTTGCCATTGAAAAACATCATGTTATTCATATACCAGAAATGTTTGAAGCTACTGACTGAATGAAAGGAGCTGGCATCTCACTCTCTTTGAATCTTCTTTATCATGCTAAGAGGAGCAGGAAAAAGCAAAAAATTTCAGAATTGCACCTTGCAATGTGGAGAAATTACTCTTTGTGCATTTACAATATTCATTGATTTTTACCATTGAAAAACGTCCAGAAATGATTGAAGCTACTGACTGAATGAAAGTAGCTGGCATCTCACTCTCTTTGAATCTTCTTTATCATGCTAAGAGGAGCAGGAAAAAGCAAAAAAATTTCAGACTTGCACCTTGCAATGCGGAGAAATTACTGTTTGTGCATTTACAATATTCATTGATTTTTGCCATTGAAAAACATCATGTTATTCATATACCAGAAATGTTTGAAGCTACTGACTGAATGAAAGGAGCTGGCATCTCACTCTCTTTGAATCTTCTTTATCATGCTAAGAGGAGCAGGAAAAAGCAAAAAATTTCAGAATTGCACCTTGCAATGCGGAGAAATTACTGTTTGTGCATTTACAATATTCATTGATTTTTGCCATTGAAAAACATCCAGAAATGATTGAAGCTACTGACTGAATGAAAGGAGCTGGCATCTCACTCTCTTTGAATCTTCTTTATCATGCTAAGAGGAGCAGGAAAAAGCAAAAAATTTCAGAATTGCACCTTGCAATGCGGAGAAATTACTGTTTGTGCATTTACAATATTCATTGATTTTTGCCATTGAAAAACATCATGTTATTCATATACCAGAAATGTTTGAAGCTACTGACTGAATGAAAGGAGCTGACATCTCACTCTCTTTGAATCTTCTTTATCATGCTAAGAGGAGCAGGAAAAAGCAAAAAATTTCAGAATTGCACCTTGCAATGCGGAGAAATTACTGTTTGTGCATTTACAATATTCATTGATTTTTGCCATTGAAAAACATCCAGAAATGATTGAAGCTACTGACTGAATGAAAGGAGCTGGCATCTCACTCTTTTTGAATCTTCTTTATCATGCTAAGAGGAGCAGGAAAAAGCAAAAAATTTCAGAATTGCACCTTGCAATGCGGAGAAATTACTGTTTGTGCATTTACAATATTCATTGATTTTTGCCATTGAAAAACATCATGTTATTCATATACCAGAAATGTTTGAAGCTACTGACTGAATGAAAGGAGCTGGCATCTCACTCTCTTTGAATCTTCTTTATCAAGCTAGGATTAGCAGGAAAAAGCAAAGAATTTCAGAATTGCACCTTGCAATGTGGAGATATTACTGTTTGTGCATTTACAATATTCATTGATTTTTGATATTGAAAAACATGTTTTTCATATACCAGAAATGTTTGAAGCTACTGACTGAATGAAAGGAGCTGGCATCTCACTCTCTTTGAATCTTCTTTATCATGCTAAGAGGAGCAGGAAAAAGCAAAAAATTTCAGAATTGCACCTTGCAATGCGGAGAAATTACTGTTTGTGCATTTACAATATTCATTGATTTTTGCCATTGAAAAACGTCCAGAAATGATTGAAGCTACTGACTGAATGAAAGGAGCTGTCATCTCACTCTCTTTGAATCTTCTTTATCATGCTAAGTGGAGCAGGAAAAAGCAAAAAATTTCAGAATTGCACCTTGCAATGCGGAGAAATTACTGTTTGTGCATTTACAATATTCATTGATTTTTGCCATTGAAAAATGTCCAGAAATGATTGAAGCTACTGACTGAATGAAAGGAGCTGGCATCTCACTCTCTTTGAATCTTCTTTATCATGCTAGGATTAGCAGGAAAAAGCAAAAAATTTCAGAATTGCACCTTGCAATGTGGAGATATTACTGTTTGTGCATTTACAATATTCATTGATTTTTGACATTGAAAAACATGTTTTTCATATACCAGAAATGTTTGAAGCTACTGACTGAATGAAAGGAGCTGGCATCTCACTCTCTTTGAATCTTCTTTATCATGCTAGGATTAACAGGAAAAAGCAAAAAATTTCAGAATTTCACCTTGCAATGTGGAGATATTACTGTTTGTGCATTTACAATATTCATTGATTTTTGCCATTGAAAAACATGTTTTTCATATACCAGAAATGTTTGAAGCTACTGACTGAATGAAAGGAGCTGGCATCTCACTCTCTTTGAATCTTCTTTATCATGCTAGGATTAACAGGAAAAAGCAAAAAATTTCAGAATTGCACCTTGCAATGTGGAGATATTACTGTTTGTGCATTTACAATATTCATTGATTTTTGCCATTGAAAAACGTCCAGAAATGTTTGAAGCTACTGACTGAATGAAAGGAGCTGGCATCTCACTCTCTTTGAATCTTCTTTATCATGCTAGGATTAGCAGGAAAAAGCAAAAAATTTCAGAATTGCACCTTGCAATGTGGAGATATTACTGTTTGTGCATTTAAAATATTCATTGATTTTTGCCATTGAAAAACATGTTTTTCATATACCAGAAATGTTTGAAGCTACTGACTGAATGAAAGGAGCTGGCATCTCACTCTCTTTGAATCTTCTTTATCATGCTAGGGTTAACAGGAAAAAGCAAAAAATTTCAGAATTGCACCTTGCAATGTGGAGATATTACTGTTTGTGCATTTACAATATTCATTGATTTTTGCCATTGAAAAACATGTTTTTCATATACCAGAAATGTTTGAAGCTACTGACTGAATGAAAGGAGCTGGCATCTCACTCTCTTTGAATCTTCTTTATCATGCTAGGATTAACAGGAAAAAGCAAAAAATTTCAGAATTGCACCTTGCAATGTGGAGATATTACTGTTTGTGCATTTACAATATTCATTGATTTTTGCCATTGAAAAACGTCCAGAAATGTTTGAAGCTACTGACTGAATGAAAGGAGCTGGCATCTCACTCTCTTTGAATCTTCTTTATCATGCTAGGATTAACAGGAAAAAGCAAAAAATTTCAGAATTGCACCTTGCAATGTGGAGATATTACTGTTTGTGCATTTACAATATTCATTGATTTTTGCCATTGAAAAACGTCCAGAAATGTTTGAAGCTACTGACTGAATGAAAGTAGCTGGCATCTCACTCTCTTTGAATCTTCTTTATCATGCTAGGATTAGCAGGAAAAAGCAAAAAATTTCAGAATTGCACCTTGCAATGTGGAGATATTACTGTTTGTGCATTTACAATATTCATTGATTTTTGCCATTGAAAAACATGTTTTTCATATACCAGAAATGTTTGAAGCTACTGACTGAATGAAAGGAGCTGGCATCTCACTCTCTTTGAATCTTCTTTATCATGCTAGGATTAGCAGGAAAAAGCAAAAAATTTCAGAATTGCACCTTGCAATGTGGAGATATTACTGTTTGTGCATTTACAATATTCATTGATTTTTGCCATTGAAAAACATGTTTTTCATATACCAGAAATGTTTGAAGCTACTGACTGAATGAAAGGAGCTGGCATCTCACTCTCTTTGAATCTTCTTTATCATGCTAGGATTAACAGGAAAAAGCAAAAAATTTCAGAATTGCACCTTGCAATGTGGAGATATTACTGTTTGTGCATTTACAATATTCATTGATTTTTGCCATTGAAAAACGTCCAGAAATGTTTGAAGCTACTGACTGAATGAAAGGAGCTGGCATCTCACTCTCTTTGAATCTTCTTTATCATGCTAGGATTAGCAGGAAAAAGCAAAAAATTTCAGAATTGCACCTTGCAATGTGGAGATATTACTGTTTGTGCATTTACAATATTCATTGATTTTTGCCATTGAAAAACATGTTTTTCATATACCAGAAATGTTTGAAGCTACTGACTGAATGAAAGGAGCTGGCATCTCACTCTCTTTGAATCTTCTTTATCATGCTAGGATTAACAGGAAAAAGCAAAAAATTTCAGAATTTCACCTTGCAATGTGGAGATATTACTGTTTGTGCATTTACAATATTCATTGATTTTTGCCATTGAAAAACATGTTTTTCATATACCAGAAATGTTTGAAGCTACTGACTGAATGAAAGGAGCTGGCATCTCACTCTCTTTGAATCTTCTTTATCATGCTAGGATTAACAGGAAAAAGCAAAAAATTTCAGAATTGCACCTTGCAATGTGGAGATATTACTGTTTGTGCATTTACAATATTCATTGATTTTTGCCATTGAAAAACGTCCAGAAATGTTTGAAGCTACTGACTGAGTGAAAGGAGCTGGCATCTCACTCTCTTTGAATCTTCTTTATCATGCTAGGATTAGCAGGAAAAAGCAAAAAATTTCAGAATTGCACCTTGCAATGTGGAGATATTACTGTTTGTGCATTTACAATATTCATTGATTTTTGCCATTGAAAAACATGTTTTTCATATACCAGAAATGTTTGAAGCTACTGACTGAATGAAAGGAGCTGGCATCTCACTCTCTTTGAATCTTCTTTATCATGCTAGGATTAGCAGGAAAAAGCAAAAAATTTCAGAATTGCACCTTGCAATGTGGAGATATTACTGTTTGTGCATTTACAATATTCATTGATTTTTGCCATTGAAAAATGTTTTTCATATACCAGAAATGTTTGAAGCTACTGACTGAATGAAAGGAGCTGGCATCTCACTCTCTTTGAATCTTCTTTATCATGCTAGGATTAACAGGAAAAAGCAAAAAATTTCAGAATTGCACCTTGCAATGTGGAGATATTACTGTTTGTGCATTTACAATATTCATTGATTTTTGCCATTGAAAAACATCATGTTATTCATATACCAGAAATGATTGAAGCTACTGACTGAATGAAAGGAGCTGGCATCTCACTCTCTTTGAATCTTCTTTATCATGCTAAGAGGAGCAGGAAAAAGCAAAAAATTTCAGAATTGCACCTTGCAATGCGGAGAAATTACTGTTTGTGCATTTACAATATTCATTGATTTTTGCCATTGAAAAACATCCAGAAATGATTGAAGCTACTGACTGAATGAAAGGAGCTGGCATCTCACTCTCTTTGAATCTTCTTTATCATGCTAAGAGGAGCAGGAAAAAGCAAAAAATTTCAGAATTGCACCTTGCAATGCGGAGAAATTACTGTTTGTGCATTTACAATATTCATTGATTTTTGCCATTGAAAAACGTCCAGAAATGATTGAAGCTACTGACTGAATGAAAGGAGCTGGCATCTCACTCTCTTTGAATCTTCTTTATCATGCTAAGAGGAGCAGGAAAAAGCAAAAAATTTCAGAATTGCAACTTGCAATGCGGAGAAATTACTGTTTGTGCATTTACAATATTCATTGATTTTTGCCATTGAAAAACATCATGTTATTCATATACCAGAAATGATTGAAGCTACTGACTGAATGAAAGGAGCTGGCATCTCACTCTCTTTGAATCTTCTTTATCATGCTAAGAGGAGCAGGAAAAAGCAAAAAATTTCAGAATTGCACCTTGCAATGCGGAGAAATTACTGTTTGTGCATTTACAATATTCATTGATTTTTGCCATTGAAAAACGTCCAGAAATGATTGAAGCTACTGACTGAATGAAAGGAGCTGGCATCTCACTCTCTTTGAATCTTCTTTATCATGCTAAGAGGAGCAGGAAAAAGCAAAAAATTTCAGAATTGCACCTTGCAATGCGGAGAAATTACTGTTTGTGCATTTACAATATTCATTGATTTTTGCCATTGAAAAACGTCCAGAAATGATTGAAGCTACTGACTGAATGAAAGGAGCTGGCATCTCACTCTCTTTGAATCTTCTTTATCATGCTAAGAGGAGCAGGAAAAAGCAAAAATTTTCAGAATTGCACCTTGCAATGCGGAGAAATTACTGTTTGTGCATTTACAATATTCATTGATTTTTGCCATTGAAAAACATCATGTTATTCATATCCCAGAAATGTTTGAAGCTACTGACTGAATGAAAGAAGCTGGCAACTCACTCTCTTTGAATCTTCTTTATCATGCTAAGAGGAGCAGGAAAAAGCAAAAAATTTCAGTATTGCACCTTGCAATGCGGAGAAATTACTGTTTGTGCATTTACAATATTCATTGATTTTTGCAATTGAAAAACGTCCTGAAATGATTGAAGCTACTGACTGAATGAAAGGAGCTGGCATCTCACTCTCTTTGAATCTTCTTTATCATGTTAAGAGGAGCAGGAAAAAGCAAAAAATTTCAGAATTGCACCTTGCAATGCGGAGAAATTACTGTTTGTGCATTTACAATATTCATTGATTTTTGCCATTGAAAAACGTCCAGAAATGATTGAAGCTACTGACTGAATGAAAGGAGCTGTTATCTCACTCTCTTTGAATCTTGTTTATCATGCTAAGAGGAGCAGGAAAAAGCAAAAAATTTCAGAATTGCACCTTGCAATGCGGAGAAATTACTGTTTGTGCATTTACAATATTCATTGATTTTTGCCATTGAAAAACATCATGTTATTCATATACCAGAAATGATTGAAGCTACTGACTGAATGAAAGGAGCTGGCATCTCACACTCTTTGAATATTTTTTATCATGCTAAGAGGAGCAGGAAAAAGTAAAAAATTTCAGAATTGCACCTTGCAATGCGGAGAAATTACTGTTTGTGCATTTACAATATTCAATGATTTTTGCCATTGAAAAACGTCCAGAAATGATTGAAGCTACTGACTGAACGAAAGGAGCTGGCATCTCACTCTCTTTGAATCTTCTTTATCATGCTAAGAGGAGCAGGAAAAAGCAAAAAATTTCAGAATTGCACCTTGCAATGCGGAGAAATTACTGTTTGTGCATTTACAATATTCATTGATTTTTGCCATTGAAAAACATCATGTTATTCATATACCAGAAATGTTTGAAGCTACTGACTGAATGAAAGGAGCTGGCATCTCACTCTCTTTGAATCTTCTTCATAATGCTAAGAGGAGCAGGAAAAAGCAAAAAATTTCAGAATTGCACCTTGCAATGCGGAGAAATTACTGTTTGTGCATTTACAATATTCATTGATTTTTGCCATTGAAAAACGTCCAGAAATGATTGAAGCTACTGACTGAATGAAAGGAGCTGGCATCTCACTCTCTTTGAATCTTCTTTATCATGCTAAGAGGAGCAGGAAAAAGCAAAAAATTTCAGAATTGCACCTTGCAATGCGGAGAAATTACTGTTTGTGCATTTACAATATTCATTGATTTTTGCCATTGAAAAACATCATGTTATTCATATACCAGAAATGTTTGAAGCTACTGACTGAATGAAAGGAGCTGGCATCTCACTCTCTTTGAATCTTCTTTATCATGCTAAGAGGAGC
Organism: Phyllobates terribilis; assembly: GCF_046119375.1. Lineage (NCBI taxonomy): Eukaryota > Metazoa > Chordata > Amphibia > Anura > Dendrobatidae > Phyllobates > Phyllobates terribilis. Next base: position 134,186 of record NW_027364648.1, on the reverse strand, counting down.
AGGAAAAAGCAAAAAATTTCAGAATTGCACCTTGCAATGCGGATAAATTACTGTTTGTGCATTTACAATATTCATTGATTTTTGCCATTGAAAAATGTCCAGAAATGATTGAAGCTACTGACTGAATGAAAGGAGCTGGCATCTCACTCTCTTTGAATCTTGTTTATCATGCTAAGAGGAGCAGGAAAAAGCAAAAAATTTCAGAATTGCACCTTGCAATGCGGAGAAATTACTGTTTGTGCATTTACAATATTCATTGATTTTTGCCATTGAAAAACGTCCAGAAATTATTGAAGCTACTGACTGAATGAAAGGAGCTGGCATCTCACTCTCTTTGAAACTTCTTTATCATGCTAAGAGGAGCAGGAAAAAGCAAAAATTTTCAGAATTGCACCTTGCAATGCGGAGAAATTACTGTTTGTGCATTTACAATATTCATTGATTTTTGCCATTGAAAAACGTCCAGAAATGATTGAAGCTACTGACTGAATGAAAGGAGCTGGCATCTCACTCTCTTTGAATCTTCTTTATCATGCTAAGAGGAGCAGGAAAAAGCAAAAAATTTCAGAATTGCACCTTGCAATGCGGAGAAATTACTGTTTGTGCATTTACAATATTCATTGATTTTTGCCATTGAAAAACATCATGTTATTCATATACCAGAAATGTTTGAAGCTACTGACTGAATGAAAGGAGCTGGCATCTCACTCTCTTTGAATCTTCTTCATAATGCTAAGAGGAGCAGGAAAAAGCAAAAAATTTCAGAATTGCACCTTGCAATGCGGAGAAATTACTGTTTGTGCATTTACAATATTCATTGATTTTTGCCATTGAAAAACGTCCAGAAATGATTGAAGCTACTGACTGAATGAAAGGAGCTGGCATCTCACTCTCTTTGAATCTTCTTTATCATGCTAAGAGGAGCAGGAAAAAGCAAAAAATTTCAGAATTGCACCTTGCAATGCGGAGAAATTACTGTTTGTGCATTTACAATATTCATTGATTTTTGCCATTGAAAAACATCATGTTATTCATATACCAGAAATGTTTGAAGCTACTGACTGAATGAAAGGAGCTGGCATCTCACTCTCTTTGAATCTTCTTTATCATGCTAAGAGGAGCAGGAAAAAGCAAAAAATTTCAGAATTGCACCTTGCAATGCGGATAAATTACTGTTTGTGCATTTACAATATTCATTGATTTTTGCCATTGAAAAATGTCCAGAAATGATTGAAGCTACTGACTGAATGAAAGGAGCTGGCATCTCACTCTCTTTGAATCTTGTTTATCATGCTAAGAGGAGCAGGAAAAAGCAAAAAATTTCAGAATTGCACCTTGCAATGCGGAGAAATTACTGTTTGTGCATTTACAATATTCATTGATTTTTGCCATTGAAAAACGTCCAGAAATTATTGAAGCTACTGACTGAATGAAAGGAGCTGGCATCTCACTCTCTTTGAAACTTCTTTATCATGCTAAGAGGAGCAGGAAAAAGCAAAAATTTTCAGAATTGCACCTTGCAATGCGGAGAAATTACTGTTTGTGCATTTACAATATTCATTGATTTTTGCCATTGAAAAACGTCCAGAAATGATTGAAGCTACTGACTGAATGAAAGGAGCTGGCATCTCACTCTCTTTGAATCTTCTTTATCATGCTAAGAGGAGCAGGAAAAAGCAAAAAATTTCAGAATTGCACCTTGCAATGCGGAGAAATTACTGTTTGTGCATTTACAATATTCATTGATTTTTGCCATTGAAAAACATCATGTTATTCATATACCAGAAATGTTTGAAGCTACTGACTGAATGAAAGGAGCTGGCATCTCACTCTCTTTGAATCTTCTTTATCATGCTAAGAGGAGCAGGAAAAAGCAAAAAATTTCAGAATTGCACCTTGCAATGCGGAGAAATTACTGTTTGTGCATTTACAATATTCATTGATTTTTGCCATTGAAAAACATCATGTTATTCATATACCAGAAATGATTGAAGCTACTGACTGAATGAAAGGAGCTGGCATCTCACTCTCTTTGAATCTTCTTTATCATGCTAAGAGGAGCAGGATAAAGCAAAAAATTTCAGACTTGCACCTTGCAATGCGGAGAAATTACTGTTTGTGCATTTACAATATTCATTGATTTTTGCCATTGAAAAACATCATGTTATTCATATACCAGAAATGTTTGAAGCTACTGATTGAATGAAAGGAGCTGGCATCTCACTCTCTTTGAATCTTCTTTATCATGCTAAGAGGAGCAGGAAAAAGCAAAAAATTTCAGACTTGCACCTTGCAATGCGGAGAAATTACTGTTTGTGCATTTACAATATTCATTGATTTTTGCCATTGAAAAACATCATGTTATTCATATACCAGAAATGATTGAAGCTACTGACTGAATGAAAGGAGCTGGCATCTCACACTCTTTGAATCTTTTTTATCATGCTAAGAGGAGCAGGAAAAAGTAAAAAATTTCAGAATTGCACCTTGCAATGCGGAGAAATTACTGTTTGTGCATTTACAATATTCAATGATTTTTGCCATTGAAAAACGTCCAGAAATGATTGAAGCTACTGACTGAACGAAAGGAGCTGGCATCTCACTCTCTTTGAATCTTCTTTATCATGCTAAGAGGAGCAGGAAAAAGCAAAAAATTTCAGAATTGCACCTTGCAATGCGGAGAAATTACTGTTTGTGCATTTACAATATTCATTGATTTTTGCCATTGAAAAACATCATGTTATTCATATACCAGAAATGTTTGAAGCTACTGACTGAATGAAAGGAGCTGGCATCTCACTCTCTTTGAATCTTCTTCATAATGCTAAGAGGAGCAGGAAAAAGCAAAAAATTTCAGAATTGCACCTTGCAATGCGGAGAAATTACTGTTTGTGCATTTACAATATTCATTGATTTTTGCCATTGAAAAACGTCCAGAAATGATTGAAGCTACTGACTGAATGAAAGGAGCTGGCATCTCACTCTCTTTGAATCTTCTTTATCATGCTAAGAGGAGCAGGAAAAAGCAAAAAATTTCAGAATTGCACCTTGCAATGCGGAGAAATTACTGTTTGTGCATTTACAATATTCATTGATTTTTGCCATTGAAAAACATCATGTTATTCATATACCAGAAATGTTTGAAGCTACTGACTGAATGAAAGGAGCTGGCATCTCACTCTCTTTGAATCTTCTTCATAATGCTAAGAGGAGCAGGAAAAAGCAAAAAATTTCAGAATTGCACCTTGCAATGCGGAGAAATTACTGTTTGTGCATTTACAATATTCATTGATTTTTGCCATTGAAAAACGTCCAGAAATGATTGAAGCTACTGACTGAATGAAAGGAGCTGGCATCTCACTCTCTTTGAATCTTCTTTATCATGCTAAGAGGAGCAGGAAAAAGCAAAAAATTTCAGAATTGCACCTTGCAATGCGGAGAAATTACTGTTTGTGCATTTACAATATTCATTGATTTTTGCCATTGAAAAACATCATGTTATTCATATACCAGAAATGTTTGAAGCTACTGACTGAATGAAAGGAGCTGGCATCTCACTCTCTTTGAATCTTCTTTATCATGCTAAGAGGAGCAGGAAAAAGCAAAAAATTTCAGAATTGCACCTTGCAATGCGGATAAATTACTGTTTGTGCATTTACAATATTCATTGATTTTTGCCATTGAAAAATGTCCAGAAATGATTGAAGCTACTGACTGAATGAAAGGAGCTGGCATCTCACTCTCTTTGAATCTTGTTTATCATGCTAAGAGGAGCAGGAAAAAGCAAAAAATTTCAGAATTGCACCTTGCAATGCGGAGAAATTACTGTTTGTGCATTTACAATATTCATTGATTTTTGCCATTGAAAAACGTCCAGAAATTATTGAAGCTACTGACTGAATGAAAGGAGCTGGCATCTCACTCTCTTTGAAACTTCTTTATCATGCTAAGAGGAGCAGGAAAAAGCAAAAATTTTCAGAATTGCACCTTGCAATGCGGAGAAATTACTGTTTGTGCATTCACAATATTCATTGATTTTTGCCATTGAAAAACGTCCAGAAATGATTGAAGCTACTGACTGAATGAAAGGAGCTGGCATCTCACTCTCTTTGAATCTTCTTTATCATGCTAAGAGGAGCAGGAAAAAGCAAAAAATTTCAGAATTGCACCTTGCAATGCGGAGAAATTACTGTTTGTGCATTTACAATATTCATTGATTTTTGCCATTGAAAAACATCATGTTATTCATATACCAGAAATGTTTGAAGCTACTGACTGAATGAAAGGAGCTGGCATCTCACTCTCTTTGAATCTTCTTTATCATGCTAAGAGGAGCAGGAAAAAGCAAAAAATTTCAGAATTGCACCTTGCAATGCGGAGAAATTACTGTTTGTGCATTTACAATATTCATTGATTTTTGCCATTGAAAAACATCATGTTATTCATATACCAGAAATGATTGAAGCTACTGACTGAATGAAAGGAGCTGGCATCTCACTCTCTTTGAATCTTCTTTATCATGCTAAGAGGAGCAGGATAAAGCAAAAAATTTCAGACTTGCACCTTGCAATGCGGAGAAATTACTGTTTGTGCATTTACAATATTCATTGATTTTTGCCATTGAAAAACATCATGTTATTCATATACCAGAAATGTTTGAAGCTACTGATTGAATGAAAGGAGCTGGCATCTCACTCTCTTTGAATCTTCTTTATCATGCTAAGAGGAGCAGGAAAAAGCAAAAAATTTCAGACTTGCACCTTGCAATGCGGAGAAATTACTGTTTGTGCATTTACAATATTCATTGATTTTTGCCATTGAAAAACATCATGTTATTCATATACCAGAAATGTTTGAAGCTACTGACTGAATGAAAGGAGCTGGCATCTCACTCTCTTTGAATCTTCTTTATCATGCTAAGAGGAGCAGGAAAAAGCAAAAAATTTCAGAATTGCACCTTGCAATGCGGAGAAATTACAGTTTGTGCATTTACAATATTCATTGATTTTTGCCATTGAAAAACATCCAGAAATGATTGAAGCTACTGACTGAATGAAAGGAGCTGGCATCTCACTCTCTTTGAATCTTCTTTATCATGCTAAGAGGAGCAGGAAAAAGCAAAAAATTTCAGAATTGCACCTTGCAATGCGGAGAAATTACTGTTTGTGCATTTACAATATTCATTGATTTTTGCCATTGAAAAACATGTTATTCATATACCAGAAATGTTTGAAGCTCCTGACTGAATGAAAGGAGCTGGCACCTCACTCTCTTTGAATCTTCTTTATCATGCTAAGAGGAGCAGGAAAAAGCAAAAAATTTCAGAATTGCACCTTGCAATGCGGAGAAATTACTGTTTGTGCATTTACAATATTCATTGATTTTTGCCATTGAAAAACGTCCAGAAATGATTGAAGCTACTGACTGAATGAAAGGAGCTGGCATCTCACTCTCTTTGAATCTTCTTTATCATGCTAAGAGGAGCAGGAAAAAGCAAAAAATTTCAGAATTGCACCTTGCAATGCGGAGAAATTACTGTTTGTGCATTTACAATATTCATTGATTTTTGCCATTGAAAAATGTCCAGAAATGATTGAAGCTACTGACTGAATGAAAGGAGCTGGCATCTCACTCTCTTTGAATCTTCTTTATCATGCTAAGAGGAGCAGGAAAAAGCAAAAAATTTCAGAATTGCGCCTTGCAATGCGGAGAAATTACTGTTTGTGCATTTACAAAATTCATTGATTTTTGCCATTGAAAAACATCATGTTATTCATATACCAGAAATGATTGAAGCTACTGACTGAAGGAAAGGAGCTGGCATCTCACTCTCTTTGAATCTTCTTTATCATGCTAAGAGGAGCAGGAAAAAGCAAAAAATTTCAGAATTGCACCTTGCAATGCGGAGAAATTACTGTTTGTGCATTTACAATATTCATTGATTTTTGCCATTGAAAAACGTCCAGAAATGATTGAAGCTACTGACTGAATGAAAGGAGCTGGCATCTCACTCTCTTTGAATCTTCTTTATCATGCTAAGAGGAGCAGGAAAAAGCAAAAAATTTCAGAATTGCACCTTGCAATGCGGAGAAATTACTGTTTGTGCATTTACAATATTCATTGATTTTTGCCATTGAAAAACATCATGTTATTCATATCCCAGAAATGTTTGAAGCTACTGACTGAATGAAAGAAGCTGGCATCTCACTCTCTTTGAATCTTCTTTATCATGCTAAGAGGAGCAGGAAAAAGCAAAAAATTTCAGTATTGCACCTTGCAATGCGGAGAAATTACTGTTTGTGCATTTACAATATTCATTGATTTTTGCAATTGAAAAACGTCCTGAAATGATTGAAGCTACTGACTGAATGAAAGGAGCTGGCATCTCACTCTCTTTGAATCTTCTTTATCATGTTAAGAGGAGCAGGAAAAAGCAAAAAATTTCAGAATTGCACCTTGCAATGCGGAGAAATTACTGTTTGTGCATTTACAATATTCATTGATTTTTGCCATTGAAAAACGTCCAGAAATGATTGAAGCTACTGACTGAATGAAAGGAGCTGTTATCTCACTCTCTTTGAATCTTGTTTATCATGCAAAGAGGAGCAGGAAAAAGCAAAAAATTTCAGAATTGCACCTTGCAATGCGGAGAAATTACTGTTTGTGCATTTACAATATTCATTGATTTTTGCCATTGAAAAACATCATGTTATTCATATACCAGAAATGATTGAAGCTACTGACTGAATGAAAGGAGCTGGCATCTCACACTCTTTGAATCTTTTTTATCATGCTAAGAGGAGCAGGAAAAAGTAAAAAATTTCAGAATTGCACCTTGCAATGCGGAGAAATTACTGTTTGTGCATTTACAATATTCAATGATTTTTGCCATTGAAAAACGTCCAGAAATGATTGAAGCTACTGACTGAACGAAAGGAGCTGGCATCTCACTCTCTTTGAATCTTCTTTATCATGCTAAGAGGAGCAGGAAAAAGCAAAAAATTTCAGAATTGCACCTTGCAATGCGGAGAAATTACTGTTTGTGCATTTACAATATTCATTGATTTTTGCCATTGAAAAACATCATGTTATTCATATACCAGAAATGTTTGAAGCTACTGACTGAATGAAAGGAGCTGGCATCTCACTCTCTTTGAATCTTCTTCATAATGCTAAGAGGAGCAGGAAAAAGCAAAAAATTTCAGAATTGCACCTTGCAATGCGGAGAAATTACTGTTTGTGCATTTACAATATTCATTGATTTTTGCCATTGAAAAACGTCCAGAAATGATTGAAGCTACTGACTGAATGAAAGGAGCTGGCATCTCACTCTCTTTGAATCTTCTTTATCATGCTAAGAGGAGCAGGAAAAAGCAAAAAATTTCAGAATTGCACCTTGCAATGCGGAGAAATTACTGTTTGTGCATTTACAATATTCATTGATTTTTGCCATTGAAAAACATCATGTTATTCATATACCAGAAATGTTTGAAGCTACTGACTGAATGAAAGGAGCTGGCATCTCACTCTCTTTGAATCTTCTTTATCATGCTAAGAGGAGCAGGAAAAAGCAAAAAATTTCAGAATTGCACCTTGCAATGCGGATAAATTACTGTTTGTGCATTTACAATATTCATTGATTTTTGCCATTGAAAAATGTCCAGAAATGATTGAAGCTACTGACTGAATGAAAGGAGCTGGCATCTCACTCTCTTTGAATCTTGTTTATCATGCTAAGAGGAGCAGGAGAAAGCAAAAAATTTCAGAATTGCACCTTGCAATGCGGAGAAATTACTGTTTGTGCATTTACAATATTCATTGATTTTTGCCATTGAAAAACGTCCAGAAATTATTGAAGCTACTGACTGAATGAAAGGAGCTGGCATCTCACTCTCTTTGAAACTTCTTTATCATGCTAAGAGGAGCAGGAAAAAGCAAAAATTTTCAGAATTGCACCTTGCAATGCGGAGAAATTACTGTTTGTGCATTTACAATATTCATTGATTTTTGCCATTGAAAAACGTCCAGAAATGATTGAAGCTACTGACTGAATGAAAGGAGCTGGCATCTCACTCTCTTTGAATCTTCTTTATCATGCTAAGAGGAGCAGGAAAAAGCAAAAAATTTCAGAATTGCACCTTGCAATGCGGAGAAATTACTGTTTGTGCATTTACAATATTCATTGATTTTTGCCATTGAAAAACATCATGTTATTCATATACCAGAAATGTTTGAAGCTACTGACTGAATGAAAGGAGCTGGCATCTCACTCTCTTTGAATCTTCTTCATAATGCTAAGAGGAGCAGGAAAAAGCAAAAAATTTCAGAATTGCACCTTGCAATGCGGAGAAATTACTGTTTGTGCATTTACAATATTCATTGATTTTTGCCATTGAAAAACGTCCAGAAATGATTGAAGCTACTGACTGAATGAAAGGAGCTGGCATCTCACTCTCTTTGAATCTTCTTTATCATGCTAAGAGGAGCAGGAAAAAGCAAAAAATTTCAGAATTGCACCTTGCAATGCGGAGAAATTACTGTTTGTGCATTTACAATATTCATTGATTTTTGCCATTGAAAAACATCATGTTATTCATATACCAGAAATGTTTGAAGCTACTGACTGAATGAAAGGAGCTGGCATCTCACTCTCTTTGAATCTTCTTTATCATGCTAAGAGGAGCAGGAAAAAGCAAAAAATTTCAGAATTGCACCTTGCAATGCGGATAAATTACTGTTTGTGCATTTACAATATTCATTGATTTTTGCCATTGAAAAATGTCCAGAAATGATTGAAGCTACTGACTGAATGAAAGGAGCTGGCATCTCACTCTCTTTGAATCTTGTTTATCATGCTAAGAGGAGCAGGAAAAAGCAAAAAATTTCAGAATTGCACCTTGCAATGCGGAGAAATTACTGTTTGTGCATTTACAATATTCATTGATTTTTGCCATTGAAAAACGTCCAGAAATTATTGAAGCTACTGACTGAATGAAAGGAGCTGGCATCTCACTCTCTTTGAAACTTCTTTATCATGCTAAGAGGAGCAGGAAAAAGCAAAAATTTTCAGAATTGCACCTTGCAATGCGGAGAAATTACTGTTTGTGCATTTACAATATTCATTGATTTTTGCCATTGAAAAACGTCCAGAAATGATTGAAGCTACTGACTGAATGAAAGGAGCTGGCATCTCACTCTCTTTGAATCTTCTTTATCATGCTAAGAGGAGCAGGAAAAAGCAAAAAATTTCAGAATTGCACCTTGCAATGCGGAGAAATTACTGTTTGTGCATTTACAATATTCATTGATTTTTGCCATTGAAAAACATCATGTTATTCATATACCAGAAATGTTTGAAGCTACTGACTGAATGAAAGGAGCTGGCATCTCACTCTCTTTGAATCTTCTTTATCATGCTAAGAGGAGCAGGAAAAAGCAAAAAATTTCAGAATTGCACCTTGCAATGCGGAGAAATTACTGTTTGTGCATTTACAATATTCATTGATTTTTGCCATTGAAAAACATCATGTTATTCATATACCAGAAATGATTGAAGCTACTGACTGAATGAAAGGAGCTGGCATCTCACTCTCTTTGAATCTTCTTTATCATGCTAAGAGGAGCAGGATAAAGCAAAAAATTTCAGACTTGCACCTTGCAATGCGGAGAAATTACTGTTTGTGCATTTACAATATTCATTGATTTTTGCCATTGAAAAACATCATGTTATTCATATACCAGAAATGTTTGAAGCTACTGATTGAATGAAAGGAGCTGGCATCTCACTCTCTTTGAATCTTCTTTATCATGCTAAGAGGAGCAGGAAAAAGCAAAAAATTTCAGACTTGCACCTTGCAATGCGGAGAAATTACTGTTTGTGCATTTACAATATTCATTGATTTTTGCCATTGAAAAACATCATGTTATTCATATACCAGAAATGATTGAAGCTACTGACTGAATGAAAGGAGCTGGCATCTCACACTCTTTGAATCTTTTTTATCATGCTAAGAGGAGCAGGAAAAAGTAAAAAATTTCAGAATTGCACCTTGCAATGCGGAGAAATTACTGTTTGTGCATTTACAATATTCAATGATTTTTGCCATTGAAAAACGTCCAGAAATGATTGAAGCTACTGACTGAACGAAAGGAGCTGGCATCTCACTCTCTTTGAATCTTCTTTATCATGCTAAGAGGAGCAGGAAAAAGCAAAAAATTTCAGAATTGCACCTTGCAATGCGGAGAAATTACTGTTTGTGCATTTACAATATTCATTGATTTTTGCCATTGAAAAACATCATGTTATTCATATACCAGAAATGTTTGAAGCTACTGACTGAATGAAAGGAGCTGGCATCTCACTCTCTTTGAATCTTCTTCATAATGCTAAGAGGAGCAGGAAAAAGCAAAAAATTTCAGAATTGCACCTTGCAATGCGGAGAAATTACTGTTTGTGCATTTACAATATTCATTGATTTTTGCCATTGAAAAACGTCCAGAAATGATTGAAGCTACTGACTGAATGAAAGGAGCTGGCATCTCACTCTCTTTGAATCTTCTTTATCATGCTAAGAGGAGCAGGAAAAAGCAAAAAATTTCAGAATTGCACCTTGCAATGCGGAGAAATTACTGTTTGTGCATTTACAATATTCATTGATTTTTGCCATTGAAAAACATCATGTTATTCATATACCAGAAATGTTTGAAGCTACTGACTGAATGAAAGGAGCTGGCATCTCACTCTCTTTGAATCTTCTTCATAATGCTAAGAGGAGCAGGAAAAAGCAAAAAATTTCAGAATTGCACCTTGCAATGCGGAGAAATTACTGTTTGTGCATTTACAATATTCATTGATTTTTGCCATTGAAAAACGTCCAGAAATGATTGAAGCTACTGACTGAATGAAAGGAGCTGGCATCTCACTCTCTTTGAATCTTCTTTATCATGCTAAGAGGAGCAGGAAAAAGCAAAAAATTTCAGAATTGCACCTTGCAATGCGGAGAAATTACTGTTTGTGCATTTACAATATTCATTGATTTTTGCCATTGAAAAACATCATGTTATTCATATACCAGAAATGTTTGAAGCTACTGACTGAATGAAAGGAGCTGGCATCTCACTCTCTTTGAATCTTCTTTATCATGCTAAGAGGAGCAGGAAAAAGCAAAAAATTTCAGAATTGCACCTTGCAATGCGGATAAATTACTGTTTGTGCATTTACAATATTCATTGATTTTTGCCATTGAAAAATGTCCAGAAATGATTGAAGCTACTGACTGAATGAAAGGAGCTGGCATCTCACTCTCTTTGAATCTTGTTTATCATGCTAAGAGGAGCAGGAAAAAGCAAAAAATTTCAGAATTGCACCTTGCAATGCGGAGAAATTACTGTTTGTGCATTTACAATATTCATTGATTTTTGCCATTGAAAAACGTCCAGAAATTATTGAAGCTACTGACTGAATGAAAGGAGCTGGCATCTCACTCTCTTTGAAACTTCTTTATCATGCTAAGAGGAGCAGGAAAAAGCAAAAATTTTCAGAATTGCACCTTGCAATGCGGAGAAATTACTGTTTGTGCATTTACAATATTCATTGATTTTTGCCATTGAAAAACGTCCAGAAATGATTGAAGCTACTGACTGAATGAAAGGAGCTGGCATCTCACTCTCTTTGAATCTTCTTTATCATGCTAAGAGGAGCAGGAAAAAGCAAAAAATTTCAGAATTGCACCTTGCAATGCGGAGAAATTTTTGTTTGTGCATTTACAATATTCATTGATTTTTGCCATTGAAAAACATCATGTTATTCATATACCAGAAATGTTTGAAGCTACTGACTGAATGAAAGGAGCTGGCATCTCACTCTCTTTGAATCTTCTTTATCATGCTAAGAGGAGCAGGAAAAAGCAAAAAATTTCAGAATTGCACCTTGCAATGCGGAGAAATTACTGTTTGTGCATTTACAATATTCATTGATTTTTGCCATTGAAAAACATCATGTTATTCATATACCAGAAATGATTGAAGCTACTGACTGAATGAAAGGAGCTGGCATCTCACTCTCTTTGAATCTTCTTTATCATGCTAAGAGGAGCAGGATAAAGCAAAAAATTTCAGACTTGCACCTTGCAATGCGGAGAAATTACTGTTTGTGCATTTACAATATTCATTGATTTTTGCCATTGAAAAACATCATGTTATTCATATACCAGAAATGTTTGAAGCTACTGATTGAATGAAAGGAGCTGGCATCTCACTCTCTTTGAATCTTCTTTATCATGCTAAGAGGAGCAGGAAAAAGCAAAAAATTTCAGACTTGCACCTTGCAATGCGGAGAAATTACTGTTTGTGCATTTACAATATTCATTGATTTTTGCCATTGAAAAACATCATGTTATTCATATACCAGAAATGTTTGAAGCTACTGACTGAATGAAAGGAGCTGGCATCTCACTCTCTTTGAATCTTCTTTATCATGCTAAGAGGAGCAGGAAAAAGCAAAAAATTTCAGAATTGCACCTTGCAATGCGGAGAAATTACTGTTTGTGCATTTACAATATTCATTGATTTTTGCCATTGAAAAACGTCCAGAAATGATTGAAGCTACTGACTGAATGAAAGGAGCTGGAATCTCACTCTCTTTGAATCTTCTTTATCATGCTAAGAGGAGCAGGAAAAAGCAAAAAATTTCAGAATTGCACCTTGCAATGCGGAGAAATTACAGTTTGTGCATTTACAATATTCATTGATTTTTGCCATTGAAAAACATCCAGAAATGATTGAAGCTACTGACTGAATGAAAGGAGCTGGCATCTCACTCTCTTTGAATCTTCTTTATCATGCTAAGAGGAGCAGGAAAAAGCAAAAAATTTCAGAATTGCACCTTGCAATGCGGAGAAATTACTGTTTGTGCATTTACAATATTCATTGATTTTTGCCATTGAAAAACATGTTATTCATATACCAGAAATGTTTGAAGCTCCTGACTGAATGAAAGGAGCTGGCACCTCACTCTCTTTGAATCTTCTTTATCATGCTAAGAGGAGCAGGAAAAAGCAAAAAATTTCAGAATTGCACCTTGCAATGCGGAGAAATTACTGTTTGTGCATTTACAATATTCATTGATTTTTGCCATTGAAAAACGTCCAGAAATGATTGAAGCTACTGACTGAATGAAAGGAGCTGGCATCTCACTCTCTTTGAATCTTCTTTATCATGCTAAGAGGAGCAGGAAAAAGCAAAAAATTTCAGAATTGCACCTTGCAATGCGGAGAAATTACTGTTTGTGCATTTACAATATTCATTGATTTTTGCCATTGAAAATTGTCCAGAAATGATTGAAGCTACTGACTGAATGAAAGGAGCTGGCATCTCACTCTCTTTGAATCTTCTTTATCATGCTAAGAGGAGCAGGAAAAAGCAAAAAATTTCAGAATTGCGCCTTGCAATGCGGAGAAATTACTGTTTGTGCATTTACAAAATTCATTGATTTTTGCCATTGAAAAACATCATGTTATTCATATACCAGAAATGATTGAAGCTACTGACTGAAGGAAAGGAGCTGGCATCTCACTCTCTTTGAATCTTCTTTATCATGCTAAGAGGAGCAGGAAAAAGCAAAAAATTTCAGAATTGCACCTTGCAATGCGGAGAAATTACTGTTTGTGCATTTACAATATTCATTGATTTTTGCCATTGAAAAACGTCCAGAAATGATTGAAGCTACTGACTGAATGAAAGGAGCTGGCATCTCACTCTCTTTGAATCTTCTTTATCATGCTAAGAGGAGCAGGAAAAAGTAAAAAATTTCAGAATTGCACCTTGCAATGCGGAGAAATTACTGTTTGTGCATTTACAATATTCAATGATTTTTGCCATTGAAAAACGTCCAGAAATGATTGAAGCTACTGACTGAATGAAAGGAGCTGGCATCTCACTCTCTTTGAATCTTGTTTATCATGCTAAGAGGAGCAGGAAAAAGCAAAAAATTTCAGAATTGCACCTTGCAATGTGGAGAAATTACTGTTTGTGCATTTACAATATTCATTGATTTTTGCCATTGAAAAACGTCCAGAAATGATTGAAGCTACTGACTGAATGAAAGGAGCTGGCATCTCACTCTCTTTGAATCTTCTTTATCATGCTAAGAGGAGCAGGAAAAAGCAAAAAATTTCAGAATTGCACCTTGCAATGCGGAGAAATTACTGTTTGTGCATTTACAATATTCATTGATTTTTGCTATTGAAAAACATCATGTTATTCATATACCAGAAATGATTGAAGCTACTGACTGAATGAAAGGAGCTGGCATCTCACTCTCTTTGAATCTTCTTTATCATGCATTTATAATATTCATTGATTTTTGCCATTGAAAAACATCATGTTATTCATATACCAGAAATGTTTGAAGCTACTGACTGAATGAAAGGAGCTGGCATCTCACTCTCTTTGAATCTTCTTTATCATGCTAAGAGGAGCAGGAAAAAGCAAAAAATTTCAGAATTGCACCTTGCAATGCGGATAAATTACTGTTTGTGCATTTACAATATTCATTGATTTTTGCCATTGAAAAATGTCCAGAAATGATTGAAGCTACTGACTGAATGAAAGGAGCTGGCATCTCACTCTCTTTGAATCTTGTTTATCATGCTAAGAGGAGCAGGAAAAAGCAAAAAATTTCAGAATTGCACCTTGCAATGCGGAGAAATTACTGTTTGTGCATTTACAATATTCATTGATTTTTGCCATTGAAAAACGTCCAGAAATTATTGAAGCTACTGACTGAATGAAAGGAGCTGGCATCTCACTCTCTTTGAATCTTCTTTATCATGCTAAGAGGAGCAGGAAAAAGCAAAAAATTTCAGAATTGCACCTTGCAATGCGGAGAAATTACTGTTTGTGCATTTACAATATTCATTGGTTTTTGCCATTGAAAAACGTCCAGAAATGATTGAAGCTACTGACTGAATGAAAGGAGCTGGCATCTCACTCTCTTTGAATCTTCTTTATCATGCTAAGAGGAGCAGGAAAAAGCAACAAATTTCAGAATTGCACCTTGCAATGCGGAGAAATTACAGTTTGTGCATTTACAATATTCATTGATTTTTGCCATTGAAAAACATCCAGAAATGATTGAAGCTACTGACTGAATGAAAGGAGCTGGCATCTCACTCTCTTTGAATCTTCTTTATCATGCTAAGAGGAGCAGGAAAAAGCAAAAAATTTCAGAATTGCACCTTGCAATGCGGAGAAATTACTGTTTGTGCATTTACAATATTCATTGATTTTTGCCATTGAAAAACATCATGTTATTCATATACCAGAAATGTTTGAAGCTACTGACTGAATGAAAGGAGCTGGCATCTCACTCTCTTTGAATCTTCTTTATCATGCTAAGAGGAGCAGGAAAAAGCAAAAAATTTCAGAATTGCACCTTGCAATGTGGAGAAATTACTGTTTGTGCATTTACAATATTCATTGATTTTTACCATTGAAAAACGTCCAGAAATGATTGAAGCTACTGACTGAATGAAAGTAGCTGGCATCTCACTCTCTTTGAATCTTCTTTATCATGCTAAGAGGAGCAGGAAAAAGCAAAAAATTTCAGACTTGCACCTTGCAATGCGGAGAAATTACTGTTTGTGCATTTACAATATTCATTGATTTTTGCCATTGAAAAACATCATGTTATTCATATACCAGAAATGTTTGAAGCTACTAACTGAATGAAAGGAGCTGGCATCTCACTCTCTTTGAATCTTCTTTATCATGCTAAGAGGAGCAGGAAAAAGCAAAAAATTTCAGAATTGCACCTTGCAATGCGGAGAAATTACTGTTTGTGCATTTACAATATTCATTGATTTTTGCCATTGAAAAACATCATGTTATTCATATACCAGAAATGTTTGAAGCTACTGACTGAATGAAAGGAGCTGGCATCTCACTCTCTTTGAATCTTCTTTATCATGCTAAGAGGAGCAGGAAAAAGCAAAAAATTTCAGAATTGCACCTTGCAATGTGGAGAAATTACTCTTTGTGCATTTACAATATTCATTGATTTTTACCATTGAAAAACGTCCAGAAATGATTGAAGCTACTGACTGAATGAAAGTAGCTGGCATCTCACTCTCTTTGAATCTTCTTTATCATGCTAAGAGGAGCAGGAAAAAGCAAAAAAATTTCAGACTTGCACCTTGCAATGCGGAGAAATTACTGTTTGTGCATTTACAATATTCATTGATTTTTGCCATTGAAAAACATCATGTTATTCATATACCAGAAATGTTTGAAGCTACTGACTGAATGAAAGGAGCTGGCATCTCACTCTCTTTGAATCTTCTTTATCATGCTAAGAGGAGCAGGAAAAAGCAAAAAATTTCAGAATTGCACCTTGCAATGCGGAGAAATTACTGTTTGTGCATTTACAATATTCATTGATTTTTGCCATTGAAAAACATCCAGAAATGATTGAAGCTACTGACTGAATGAAAGGAGCTGGCATCTCACTCTCTTTGAATCTTCTTTATCATGCTAAGAGGAGCAGGAAAAAGCAAAAAATTTCAGAATTGCACCTTGCAATGCGGAGAAATTACTGTTTGTGCATTTACAATATTCATTGATTTTTGCCATTGAAAAACATCATGTTATTCATATACCAGAAATGTTTGAAGCTACTGACTGAATGAAAGGAGCTGACATCTCACTCTCTTTGAATCTTCTTTATCATGCTAAGAGGAGCAGGAAAAAGCAAAAAATTTCAGAATTGCACCTTGCAATGCGGAGAAATTACTGTTTGTGCATTTACAATATTCATTGATTTTTGCCATTGAAAAACATCCAGAAATGATTGAAGCTACTGACTGAATGAAAGGAGCTGGCATCTCACTCTTTTTGAATCTTCTTTATCATGCTAAGAGGAGCAGGAAAAAGCAAAAAATTTCAGAATTGCACCTTGCAATGCGGAGAAATTACTGTTTGTGCATTTACAATATTCATTGATTTTTGCCATTGAAAAACATCATGTTATTCATATACCAGAAATGTTTGAAGCTACTGACTGAATGAAAGGAGCTGGCATCTCACTCTCTTTGAATCTTCTTTATCATGCTAAGAGGAGCAGGAAAAAGCAAAAAATTTCAGAATTGCACCTTGCAATGCGGAGAAATTACTGTTTGTGCATTTACAATATTCATTGATTTTTGCCATTGAAAAACATCATGTTATTCATATACCAGAAATGTTTGAAGCTACTGACTGAATGAAAGGAGCTGGCATCTCACTCTCTTTGAATCTTCTTTATCATGCTAAGAGGAGCAGGAAAAAGCAAAAAATTTCAGAATTGCACCTTGCAATGTGGAGAAATTACTGTTTGTGCATTTACAATATTCATTGATTTTTACCATTGAAAAACGTTCAGAAATGATTGCAGCTACTGACTGAATGAAAGTAACTGGCATCTCACTCTCTTTGAATCTTCTTTATCATGCTAAGAGGAGCAGGAAAAAGCAAAAAATTTCAGACTTGCACCTTGCAATGCGGAGAAATTACTGTTTGTGCATTTACAATATTCATTGATTTTTGCCATTGAAAAACATCATGTTATTCATATACCAGAAATGTTTGAAGCTACTGACTGAGTGAAAGGAGCTGGCATCTCACTCTCTTTGAATCTTCTTTATCATGCTAAGAGGAGCAGGAAAAAGCAAAAAATTTCAGAATTGCACCTTGCAATGCGGAGAAATTGCTGTTTGTGCATTTACAATATTCATTGATTTTTGCCATTGAAAAACGTCCAGAAATGATTGAAGCTACTGACTGAATGAAAGGAGCTGGCATCTCACTCTCTTTGAATCTTCTTTATCATGCTAAGAGGAGCAGGAAAAAGCAAAAAATTTCAGAATTGCACCTTGCAATGCGGAGAAATTACAGTTTGTGCATTTACAATATTCATTGATTTTTGCCATTGAAAAACATCCAGAAATGATTGAAGCTACTGACTGAATGAAAGGAGCTGGCATCTCACTCTCTTTGAATCTGCTTTATCATGCTAAGAGGAGCAGGAAAAAGCAAAAAATTTCAGAATTGCACCTTGCAATGCGGAGAAATTACTGTTTGTGCATTTACAATATTCATTGATTTTTGCCATTGAAAAACATCATGTTATTCATATACCAGAAATGTTTGAAGCTACTGACTGAATGAAAGGAGCTGGCATCTCACTCTCTTTGAATCTTCTTTATCATGCTAAGAGGAGCAGGAAAAAGCAAGAAATTTCAGAATTGCACCTTGCAATGTGGAGAAATTACTGTTTGTGCATTTACAATATTCATTGATTTTTACCATTGAAAAACGTCCAGAAATGATTGAAGCTACTGACTGAATGAAAGTAGCTGGCATCTCACTCTCTTTGAATCTTCTTTATCATGCTAAGAGGAGCAGGAAAAAGCAAAAAATTTCAGAATTGCACCTTGCAATGCGGAGAAATTACTGTTTGTGCATTTACAATATTCATTGATTTTTGCCATTGAAAAACATCATGTTATTCATATACCAGAAATGTTTGAAGCTACTGACTGAATGAAAGGAGCTGGCATCTCACTCTCTTTGAATCTTCTTTATCATGCTAAGAGGAGCAGGAAAAAGCAAAAAATTTCAGAATTGCACCTTGCAATGTGGAGAAATTACTCTTTGTGCATTTACAATATTCATTGATTTTTACCATTGAAAAACGTCCAGAAATGATTGAAGCTACTGACTGAATGAAAGTAGCTGGCATCTCACTCTCTTTGAATCTTCTTTATCATGCTAAGAGGAGCAGGAAAAAGCAAAAAAATTTCAGACTTGCACCTTGCAATGCGGAGAAATTACTGTTTGTGCATTTACAATATTCATTGATTTTTGCCATTGAAAAACATCATGTTATTCATATACCAGAAATGTTTGAAGCTACTGACTGAATGAAAGGAGCTGGCATCTCACTCTCTTTGAATCTTCTTTATCATGCTAAGAGGAGCAGGAAAAAGCAAAAAATTTCAGAATTGCACCTTGCAATGCGGAGAAATTACTGTTTGTGCATTTACAATATTCATTGATTTTTGCCATTGAAAAACATCCAGAAATGATTGAAGCTACTGACTGAATGAAAGGAGCTGGCATCTCACTCTCTTTGAATCTTCTTTATCATGCTAAGAGGAGCAGGAAAAAGCAAAAAATTTCAGAATTGCACCTTGCAATGCGGAGAAATTACTGTTTGTGCATTTACAATATTCATTGATTTTTGCCATTGAAAAACATCATGTTATTCATAAACCAGAAATGTTTGAAGCTACTGACTGAATGAAAGGAGCTGACATCTCACTCTCTTTGAATCTTCTTTATCATGCTAAGAGGAGCAGGAAAAAGCAAAAAATTTCAGAATTGCACCTTGCAATGCGGAGAAATTACTGTTTGTGCATTTACAATATTCATTGATTTTTGCCATTGAAAAACATCCAGAAATGATTGAAGCTACTGACTGAATGAAAGGAGCTGGCATCTCACTCTTTTTGAATCTTCTTTATCATGCTAAGAGGAGCAGGAAAAAGCAAAAAATTTCAGAATTGCACCTTGCAATGCGGAGAAATTACTGTTTGTGCATTTACAATATTCATTGATTTTTGCCATTGAAAAACATCATGTTATTCATATACCAGAAATGTTTGAAGCTACTGACTGAATGAAAGGAGCTGGCATCTCACTCTCTTTGAATCTTCTTTATCATGCTAAGAGGAGCAGGAAAAAGCAAAAAATTTCAGAATTGCACCTTGCAATGCGGAGAAATTACTGTTTGTGCATTTACAATATTCATTGATTTTTGCCATTGAAAAACATCATGTTATTCATATACCAGAAATGTTTGAAGCTACTGACTGAATGAAAGGAGCTGGCATCTCACTCTCTTTGAATCTTCTTTATCATGCTAAGAGGAGCAGGAAAAAGCAAAAAATTTCAGAATTGCACCTTGCAATGTGGAGAAATTACTGTTTGTGCATTTACAATATTCATTGATTTTTACCATTGAAAAACGTCCAGAAATGATTGAAGCTACTGACTGAATGAAAGTAACTGGCATCTCACTCTCTTTGAATCTTCTTTATCATGCTAAGAGGAGCAGGAAAAAGCAAAAAATTTCAGACTTGCACCTTGCAATGCGGAGAAATTACTGTTTGTGCATTTACAATATTCATTGATTTTTGCCATTGAAAAACATCATGTTATTCATATACCAGAAATGTTTGAAGCTACTGACTGAGTGAAAGGAGCTGGCATCTCACTCTCTTTGAATCTTCTTTATCATGCTAAGAGGAGCAGGAAAAAGCAAAAAATTTCAGAATTGCACCTTGCAATGCGGAGAAATTACTGTTTGTGCATTTACAATATTCATTGATTTTTGCCATTGAAAAACGTCCAGAAATGATTGAAGCTACTGACTGAATGAAAGGAGCTGGCATCTCACTCTCTTTGAATCTTCTTTATCATGCTAAGAGGAGCAGGAAAAAGCAAAAAATTTCAGAATTGCACCTTGCAATGCGGAGAAATTACAGTTTGTGCATTTACAATATTCATTGATTTTTGCCATTGAAAAACATCCAGAAATGATTGAAGCTACTGACTGAATGAAAGGAGCTGGCATCTCACTCTCTTTGAATCTGCTTTATCATGCTAAGAGGAGCAGGAAAAAGCAAAAAATTTCAGAATTGCACCTTGCAATGCGGAGAAATTACTGTTTGTGCATTTACAATATTCATTGATTTTTGCCATTGAAAAACATCATGTTATTCATATACCAGAAATGTTTGAAGCTACTGACTGAATGAAAGGAGCTGGCATCTCACTCTCTTTGAATCTTCTTTATCATGCTAAGAGGAGCAGGAAAAAGCAAAAAATTTCAGAATTGCACCTTGCAATGCGGAGAAATTACTGTTTGTGCATTTACAATATTCATTGATTTTTGCCATTGAAAAACGTCCAGAAATGATTGAAGCTACTGACTGAATGAAAGGAGCTGGCATCTCACTCTCTTTGAATCTTCTTTATCATGCTAAGAGGAGCAGGAAAAAGCAAAAAATTTCAGAATTGCACCTTGCAATGCGGAGAAATTACAGTTTGTGCATTTACAATATTCATTGATTTTTGCCATTGAAAAACATCCAGAAATGATTGAAGCTACTGACTGAATGAAAGGAGCTGGCATCTCACTCTCTTTGAATCTGCTTTATCATGCTAAGAGGAGCAGGAAAAAGCAAAAAATTTCAGAATTGCACCTTGCAATGCGGAGAAATTACTGTTTGTGCATTTACAATATTCATTGATTTTTGCCATTGAAAAACATCATGTTATTCATATACCAGAAATGTTTGAAGCTACTGACTGAATGAAAGGAGCTGGCATCTCACTCTCTTTGAATCTTCTTTATCATGCTAAGAGGAGCAGGAAAAAGCAAAAAATTTCAGAATTGCACCTTGCAATGTGGAGAAATTACTGTTTGTGCATTTACAATATTCATTGATTTTTACCATTGAAAAACGTCCAGAAATGATTGAAGCTACTGACTGAATGAAAGTAGCTGGCATCTCACTCTCTTTGAATCTTCTTTATCATGCTAAGAGGAGCAGGAAAAAGCAAAAAATTTCAGACTTGCACCTTGCAATGCGGAGAAATTACTGTTTGTGCATTTACAATATTCATTGATTTTTGCCATTGAAAAACATCATGTTATTCATATACCAGAAATGTTTGAAGCTACTGACTGAATGAAAGGAGCTGGCATCTCACTCTCTTTGAATCTTCTTTATCATGCTAAGAGGAGCAGGAAAAAGCAAAAAATTTCAGAATTGCACCTTGCAATGCGGAGAAATTACTGTTTGTGCATTTACAATATTCATTGATTTTTGCCATTGAAAAACATCATGTTATTCATATACCAGAAATGTTTGAAGCTACTGACTGAATGAAAGGAGCTGGCATCTCACTCTCTTTGAAACTTCTTTATCATGCTAAGAGGAGCAGGAAAAAGCAAAAAATTTCAGAATTGCACCTTGCAATGCGGAGAAATTACTGTTTGTGCTTTTACAATATTCATTGATTTTTGCCATTGAAAAACGTCCAGAAATGATTGAAGCTACTGACTGAATGAAAGGAGCTGGCATCTCACTCTCTTTGAATCTTCTTTATCATGCTAAGAGGAGCAGGAAAAATCAAAAAATTTCAGAATTGCACCTTGCAATGCGGAGAAATTACTGTTTGTGCATTTACAATATTCATTGATTTTTGCCATTGAAAAACATGTTATTCATATACCAGAAATGTTTGAAGCTACTGACTGAATGAAAGGAGCTGGCACCTCACTCTCTTTGAATCTTCTTTATCATGCTAAGAGGAGCGGGAAAAAGCAAAAAATTTCAGAATTGCACCTTGCAATGCGGAGAAATTACTGTTTGTGCATTTACAATATTCATTGATTTTTGCCATTGAAAAACATCATGTTATTCATATACCAGAAATGTTTGAAGCTACTGACTGAATGAAAGGAGCTGGCATCTCACTCTCTTTGAATCTTCTTTATCATGCTAAGAGGAGCAGGAAAAAGCAAAAAATTTCAGAATTGCACCTTGCAATGCGGAGAAATTACTGTTTGTGCTTTTACAATACTCATTGATTTTTGCCATTGAAAAACGTCCAGAAATGATTGAAGCTACTGACTGAATGAAAGGAGCTGGCATCTCACTCTCTTTGAATCTTCTTTATCATGCTAAGAGGAGCAGGAAAAATCAAAAAATTTCAGAATTGCACCTTGCAATGCGGAGAAATTACTGTTTGTGCATTTACAATATTCATTGATTTTTGCCATTGAAAAACATGTTATTCATATACCAGAAATGTTTGAAGCTACTGACTGAATGAAAGGAGCTGGCACCTCACTCTCTTTGAATCTTCTTTATCATGCTAAGAGGAGCAGGAAAAAGCAAAAAATTTCAGAATTGCACCTTGCAATGCGGAGAAATTACTGTTTGTGCATTTACAATATTCATTGATTTTTGCCATTGAAAAACGTCCAGAAATGATTGAAGCTACTGACTGAATGAAAGGAGCTGGCATCTCACTCTCTTTGAATCTTCTTTATCATGCTAAGAGGAGCAGGAAAAAGCAAAAAATTTCAGAATTGCACCTTGCAATGCGGAGAAATTACTGTTTGTGCATTTACAATATTCATTGATTTTTGCCATTGAAAAACGTCCAGAAATGATTGAAGCTACTGACTGAATGAAAGGAGCTGGCATCTCACTCTCTTTGAATCTTCTTTATCATGCTAAGAGGAGCAGGAAAAAGCAAAAAATTTCAGAATTGCACCTTGCAATGCGGAGAAATTACAGTTTGTGCATTTACAATATTCATTGATTTTTGCCATTGAAAAACATCCAGAAATGATTGAAGCTACTGACTGAATGAAAGGAGCTGGCATCTCACTCTCTTTGAATCTTCTTTATCATGCTAAGAGGAGCAGGAAAAAGCAAAAAATTTCAGAATTGCACCTTGCAATGCGGAGAAATTACTGTTTGTGCATTTACAATATTCATTGATTTTTGCCATTGAAAAACATCATGTTATTCATATACCAGAAATGTTTGAAGCTACTGACTGAATGAAAGGAGCTGGCATCTCACTCTCTTTGAATCTTCGTTATCATGCTAAGAGGAGCAGGAAAAAGCAAAAAATTTCAGAATTGCACCTTGCAATGTGGAGAAATTACTGTTTGTGCATTTACAATATTCATTGATTTTTACCATTGAAAAACGTCCAGAAATGATTGAAGCTACTGACTGAATGAAAGTAGCTGGCATCTCACTCTCTTTGAATCTTCTTTATCATGCTAAGAGGAGCAGGAAAAAGCAAAAAATTTCAGACTTGCACCTTGCAATGCGGAGAAATTACTGTTTGTGCATTTACAATATTCATTGATTTTTGCCATTGAAAAACGTCCAGAAATGATTGAAGGTACTGACTGAATGAAAGGAGCTGGCATCTCACTCTCTTTGAATCTTCTTTATCATGCTAAGAGGAGCAGGAAAAAGCAAAAAATTTCAGAATTGCACCTTGCAATGCGGAGAAATTACTGTTTGTGCATTTACAATATTCATTGATTTTTGCCATTGAAAAACGTCCAGAAATGATTGAAGGTACTGACTGAATGAAAGGAGCTGGCATCTCACTCTCTTTGAATCTTCTTTATCATGCTAAGAGGAGCAGGAAAAAGCAAAAAATTTCAGAATTGCACCTTGCAATGCGGAGAAATTACTGTTTGTGCATTTACAATATTCATTGATTTTTGCCACTGAAAAACGTCCAGAAATGATTGAAGCTACTGACTGAATGAAAGGAGCTGGCATCTCACTCTCTTTGAATCTTCTTTATCATGCTAAGAGGAGCAGGAAAAAGCAAAAAATTTCAGAATTGCACCTTGCAATGCGGAGAAATTACAGTTTGTGCATTTACAATATTCATTGATTTTTGCCATTGAAAAACATCCAGAAATGATTGAAGCTACTGACTGAATGAAAGGAGCTGGCATCTCACTCTCTTTGAATCTTCTTTATCATGCTAAGAGGAGCAGGAAAAAGCAAAAAATTTCAGAATTGCACCTTGCAATGCGGAGAAATTACTGTTTGTGCATTTACAATATTCATTGATGTTTGCCATTGAAAAACATCATGTTATTCATATACCAGAAATGTTTGAAGCTACTGACTGAATGAAAGGAGCTGGCATCTCACTCTCTTTGAATCTTCTTTATCATGCTAAGAGGAGCAGGAAAAAGCAAAAAATTTCAGAATTGCACCTTGCAATGCGGAGAAATTACTGTTTGTGCATTTACAATATTCATTGATTTTTGCCATTGAAAAACGTCCAGAAATGATTGAAGCTACTGACTGAATGAAAGGAGCTGGAATCTCACTCTCTTTGAATCTTCTTTATCATGCTAAGAGGAGCAGGAAAAAGCAAAAAATTTCAGAATTGCACCTTGCAATGCGGAGAAATTACAGTTTGTGCATTTACAATATTCATTGATTTTTTCCATTGAAAAACATCCAGAAATGATTGAAGCTACTGACTGAATGAAAGGAGCTGGCATCTCACTCTCTTTGAATCTTCTTTATCATGCTAAGAGGAGCAGGAAAAAGCAAAAAATTTCAGAATTGCACCTTGCAATGCGGAGAAATTACTGTTTGTGCATTTACAATATTCATTGATTTTTGCCATTGAAAAACATGTTATTCATATACCAGAAATGTTTGAAGCTCCTGACTGAATGAAAGGAGCTGGCACCTCACTCTCTTTGAATCTTCTTTATCATGCTAAGAGGAGCAGGAAAAAGCAAAAAATTTCAGAATTGCACCTTGCAATGCGGAGAAATTACTGTTTGTGCATTTACAATATTCATTGATTTTTGCCATTGAAAAACGTCCAGAAATGATTGAAGCTACTGACTGAATGAAAGGAGCTGGCATCTCACTCTCTTTGAATCTTCTTTATCATGCTAAGAGGAGCAGGAAAAAGCAAAAAATTTCAGAATTGCACCTTGCAATGCGGAGAAATTACTGTTTGTGCATTTACAATATTCATTGATTTTTGCCATTGAAAAATGTCCAGAAATGATTGAAGCTACTGACTGAATGAAAGGAGCTGGCATCTCACTCTCTTTGAATCTTCTTTATCATGCTAAGAGGAGCAGGAAAAAGCAAAAAATTTCAGAATTGCGCCTTGCAATGCGGAGAAATTACTGTTTGTGCATTTACAAAATTCATTGATTTTTGCCATTGAAAAACATCATGTTATTCATATACCAGAAATGATTGAAGCTACTGACTGAAGGAAAGGAGCTGGCATCTCACTCTCTTTGAATCTTCTTTATCATGCTAAGAGGAGCAGGAAAAAGCAAAAAATTTCAGAATTGCACCTTGCAATGCGGAGAAATTACTGTTTGTGCATTTACAATATTCATTGATTTTTGCCATTGAAAAACGTCCAGAAATGATTGAAGCTACTGACTGAATGAAAGGAGCTGGCATCTCACTCTCTTTGAATCTTCTTTATCATGCTAAGAGGAGCAGGAAAAAGTAAAAAATTTCAGAATTGCACCTTGCAATGCGGAGAAATTACTGTTTGTGCATTTACAATATTCAATGATTTTTGCCATTGAAAAACGTCCAGAAATGATTGAAGCTACTGACTGAATGAAAGGAGCTGGCATCTCACTCTCTTTGAATCTTGTTTATCATGCTAAGAGGAGCAGGAAAAAGCAAAAAATTTCAGAATTGCACCTTGCAATGTGGAGAAATTACTGTTTGTGCATTTACAATATTCATTGATTTTTGCCATTGAAAAACGTCCAGAAATGATTGAAGCTACTGACTGAATGAAAGGAGCTGGCATCTCACTCTCTTTGAATCTTCTTTATCATGCTAAGAGGAGCAGGAAAAAGCAAAAAATTTCAGAATTGCACCTTGCAATGCGGAGAAATTACTGTTTGTGCATTTACAATATTCATTGATTTTTGCTATTGAAAAACATCATGTTATTCATATACCAGAAATGATTGAAGCTACTGACTGAATGAAAGGAGCTGGCATCTCACTCTCTTTGAATCTTCTTTATCATGCATTTATAATATTCATTGATTTTTGCCATTGAAAAACATCATGTTATTCATATACCAGAAATGTTTGAAGCTACTGACTGAATGAAAGGAGCTGGCATCTCACTCTCTTTGAATCTTCTTTATCATGCTAAGAGGAGCAGGAAAAAGCAAAAAATTTCAGAATTGCACCTTGCAATGCGGATAAATTACTGTTTGTGCATTTACAATATTCATTGATTTTTGCCATTGAAAAATGTCCAGAAATGATTGAAGCTACTGACTGAATGAAAGGAGCTGGCATCTCACTCTCTTTGAATCTTGTTTATCATGCTAAGAGGAGCAGGAAAAAGCAAAAAATTTCAGAATTGCACCTTGCAATGCGGAGAAATTACTGTTTGTGCATTTACAATATTCATTGATTTTTGCCATTGAAAAACGTCCAGAAATTATTGAAGCTACTGACTGAATGAAAGGAGCTGGCATCTCACTCTCTTTGAATCTTCTTTATCATGCTAAGAGGAGCAGGAAAAAGCAAAAAATTTCAGAATTGCACCTTGCAATGCGGAGAAATTACTGTTTGTGCATTTACAATATTCATTGGTTTTTGCCATTGAAAAACGTCCAGAAATGATTGAAGCTACTGACTGAATGAAAGGAGCTGGCATCTCACTCTCTTTGAATCTTCTTTATCATGCTAAGAGGAGCAGGAAAAAGCAACAAATTTCAGAATTGCACCTTGCAATGCGGAGAAATTACAGTTTGTGCATTTACAATATTCATTGATTTTTGCCATTGAAAAACATCCAGAAATGATTGAAGCTACTGACTGAATGAAAGGAGCTGGCATCTCACTCTCTTTGAATCTTCTTTATCATGCTAAGAGGAGCAGGAAAAAGCAAAAAATTTCAGAATTGCACCTTGCAATGCGGAGAAATTACTGTTTGTGCATTTACAATATTCATTGATTTTTGCCATTGAAAAACATCATGTTATTCATATACCAGAAATGTTTGAAGCTACTGACTGAATGAAAGGAGCTGGCATCTCACTCTCTTTGAATCTTCTTTATCATGCTAAGAGGAGCAGGAAAAAGCAAAAAATTTCAGAATTGCACCTTGCAATGTGGAGAAATTACTGTTTGTGCATTTACAATATTCATTGATTTTTACCATTGAAAAACGTCCAGAAATGATTGAAGCTACTGACTGAATGAAAGTAGCTGGCATCTCACTCTCTTTGAATCTTCTTTATCATGCTAAGAGGAGCAGGAAAAAGCAAAAAATTTCAGACTTGCACCTTGCAATGCGGAGAAATTACTGTTTGTGCATTTACAATATTCATTGATTTTTGCCATTGAAAAACATCATGTTATTCATATACCAGAAATGTTTGAAGCTACTGACTGAATGAAAGGAGCTGGCATCTCACTCTCTTTGAATCTTCTTTATCATGCTAAGAGGAGCAGGAAAAAGCAAAAAATTTCAGAATTGCACCTTGCAATGCGGAGAAATTACTGTTTGTGCATTTACAATATTCATTGATTTTTGCCATTGAAAAACATCATGTTATTCATATACCAGAAATGTTTGAAGCTACTGACTGAATGAAAGGAGCTGGCATCTCACTCTCTTTGAATCTTCTTTATCATGCTAAGAGGAGCAGGAAAAAGCAAAAAATTTCAGAATTGCACCTTGCAATGTGGAGAAATTACTCTTTGTGCATTTACAATATTCATTGATTTTTACCATTGAAAAACGTCCAGAAATGATTGAAGCTACTGACTGAATGAAAGTAGCTGGCATCTCACTCTCTTTGAATCTTCTTTATCATGCTAAGAGGAGCAGGAAAAAGCAAAAAAATTTCAGACTTGCACCTTGCAATGCGGAGAAATTACTGTTTGTGCATTTACAATATTCATTGATTTTTGCCATTGAAAAACATCATGTTATTCATATACCAGAAATGTTTGAAGCTACTGACTGAATGAAAGGAGCTGGCATCTCACTCTCTTTGAATCTTCTTTATCATGCTAAGAGGAGCAGGAAAAAGCAAAAAATTTCAGAATTGCACCTTGCAATGCGGAGAAATTACTGTTTGTGCATTTACAATATTCATTGATTTTTGCCATTGAAAAACATCCAGAAATGATTGAAGCTACTGACTGAATGAAAGGAGCTGGCATCTCACTCTCTTTGAATCTTCTTTATCATGCTAAGAGGAGCAGGAAAAAGCAAAAAATTTCAGAATTGCACCTTGCAATGCGGAGAAATTACTGTTTGTGCATTTACAATATTCATTGATTTTTGCCATTGAAAAACATCATGTTATTCATATACCAGAAATGTTTGAAGCTACTGACTGAATGAAAGGAGCTGACATCTCACTCTCTTTGAATCTTCTTTATCATGCTAAGAGGAGCAGGAAAAAGCAAAAAATTTCAGAATTGCACCTTGCAATGCGGAGAAATTACTGTTTGTGCATTTACAATATTCATTGATTTTTGCCATTGAAAAACATCCAGAAATGATTGAAGCTACTGACTGAATGAAAGGAGCTGGCATCTCACTCTTTTTGAATCTTCTTTATCATGCTAAGAGGAGCAGGAAAAAGCAAAAAATTTCAGAATTGCACCTTGCAATGCGGAGAAATTACTGTTTGTGCATTTACAATATTCATTGATTTTTGCCATTGAAAAACATCATGTTATTCATATACCAGAAATGTTTGAAGCTACTGACTGAATGAAAGGAGCTGGCATCTCACTCTCTTTGAATCTTCTTTATCATGCTAAGAGGAGCAGGAAAAAGCAAAAAATTTCAGAATTGCACCTTGCAATGCGGAGAAATTACTGTTTGTGCATTTACAATATTCATTGATTTTTGCCATTGAAAAACATCATGTTATTCATATACCAGAAATGTTTGAAGCTACTGACTGAATGAAAGGAGCTGGCATCTCACTCTCTTTGAATCTTCTTTATCATGCTAAGAGGAGCAGGAAAAAGCAAAAAATTTCAGAATTGCACCTTGCAATGTGGAGAAATTACTGTTTGTGCATTTACAATATTCATTGATTTTTACCATTGAAAAACGTCCAGAAATGATTGAAGCTACTGACTGAATGAAAGTAACTGGCATCTCACTCTCTTTGAATCTTCTTTATCATGCTAAGAGGAGCAGGAAAAAGCAAAAAATTTCAGACTTGCACCTTGCAATGCGGAGAAATTACTGTTTGTGCATTTACAATATTCATTGATTTTTGCCATTGAAAAACATCATGTTATTCATATACCAGAAATGTTTGAAGCTACTGACTGAGTGAAAGGAGCTGGCATCTCACTCTCTTTGAATCTTCTTTATCATGCTAAGAGGAGCAGGAAAAAGCAAAAAATTTCAGAATTGCACCTTGCAATGCGGAGAAATTACTGTTTGTGCATTTACAATATTCATTGATTTTTGCCATTGAAAAACGTCCAGAAATGATTGAAGCTACTGACTGAATGAAAGGAGCTGGCATCTCACTCTCTTTGAATCTTCTTTATCATGCTAAGAGGAGCAGGAAAAAGCAAAAAATTTCAGAATTGCACCTTGCAATGCGGAGAAATTACAGTTTGTGCATTTACAATATTCATTGATTTTTGCCATTGAAAAACATCCAGAAATGATTGAAGCTACTGACTGAATGAAAGGAGCTGGCATCTCACTCTCTTTGAATCTGCTTTATCATGCTAAGAGGAGCAGGAAAAAGCAAAAAATTTCAGAATTGCACCTTGCAATGCGGAGAAATTACTGTTTGTGCATTTACAATATTCATTGATTTTTGCCATTGAAAAACATCATGTTATTCATATACCAGAAATGTTTGAAGCTACTGACTGAATGAAAGGAGCTGGCATCTCACTCTCTTTGAATCTTCTTTATCATGCTAAGAGGAGCAGGAAAAAGCAAAAAATTTCAGAATTGCACCTTGCAATGTGGAGAAATTACTGTTTGTGCATTTACAATATTCATTGATTTTTACCATTGAAAAACGTCCAGAAATGATTGAAGCTACTGACTGAATGAAAGTAGCTGGCATCTCACTCTCTTTGAATCTTCTTTATCATGCTAAGAGGAGCAGGAAAAAGCAAAAAATTTCAGAATTGCACCTTGCAATGCGGAGAAATTACTGTTTGTGCATTTACAATATTCATTGATTTTTGCCATTGAAAAACATCATGTTATTCATATACCAGAAATGTTTGAAGCTACTGACTGAATGAAAGGAGCTGGCATCTCACTCTCTTTGAATCTTCTTTATCATGCTAAGAGGAGCAGGAAAAAGCAAAAAATTTCAGAATTGCACCTTGCAATGTGGAGAAATTACTCTTTGTGCATTTACAATATTCATTGATTTTTACCATTGAAAAACGTCCAGAAATGATTGAAGCTACTGACTGAATGAAAGTAGCTGGCATCTCACTCTCTTTGAATCTTCTTTATCATGCTAAGAGGAGCAGGAAAAAGCAAAAAAATTTCAGACTTGCACCTTGCAATGCGGAGAAATTACTGTTTGTGCATTTACAATATTCATTGATTTTTGCCATTGAAAAACATCATGTTATTCATATACCAGAAATGTTTGAAGCTACTGACTGAATGAAAGGAGCTGGCATCTCACTCTCTTTGAATCTTCTTTATCATGCTAAGAGGAGCAGGAAAAAGCAAAAAATTTCAGAATTGCACCTTGCAATGCGGAGAAATTACTGTTTGTGCATTTACAATATTCATTGATTTTTGCCATTGAAAAACATCCAGAAATGATTGAAGCTACTGACTGAATGAAAGGAGCTGGCATCTCACTCTCTTTGAATCTTCTTTATCATGCTAAGAGGAGCAGGAAAAAGCAAAAAATTTCAGAATTGCACCTTGCAATGCGGAGAAATTACTGTTTGTGCATTTACAATATTCATTGATTTTTGCCATTGAAAAACATCATGTTATTCATATACCAGAAATGTTTGAAGCTACTGACTGAATGAAAGGAGCTGACATCTCACTCTCTTTGAATCTTCTTTATCATGCTAAGAGGAGCAGGAAAAAGCAAAAAATTTCAGAATTGCACCTTGCAATGCGGAGAAATTACTGTTTGTGCATTTACAATATTCATTGATTTTTGCCATTGAAAAACATCCAGAAATGATTGAAGCTACTGACTGAATGAAAGGAGCTGGCATCTCACTCTTTTTGAATCTTCTTTATCATGCTAAGAGGAGCAGGAAAAAGCAAAAAATTTCAGAATTGCACCTTGCAATGCGGAGAAATTACTGTTTGTGCATTTACAATATTCATTGATTTTTGCCATTGAAAAACATCATGTTATTCATATACCAGAAATGTTTGAAGCTACTGACTGAATGAAAGGAGCTGGCATCTCACTCTCTTTGAATCTTCTTTATCATGCTAAGAGGAGCAGGAAAAAGCAAAAAATTTCAGAATTGCACCTTGCAATGCGGAGAAATTACTGTTTGTGCATTTACAATATTCATTGATTTTTGCCATTGAAAAACATCATGTTATTCATATACCAGAAATGTTTGAAGCTACTGACTGAATGAAAGGAGCTGGCATCTCACTCTCTTTGAATCTTCTTTATCATGCTAAGAGGAGCAGGAAAAAGCAAAAAATTTCAGAATTGCACCTTGCAATGTGGAGAAATTACTGTTTGTGCATTTACAATATTCATTGATTTTTACCATTGAAAAACGTCCAGAAATGATTGAAGCTACTGACTGAATGAAAGTAACTGGCATCTCACTCTCTTTGAATCTTCTTTATCATGCTAAGAGGAGCAGGAAAAAGCAAAAAATTTCAGACTTGCACCTTGCAATGCGGAGAAATTACTGTTTGTGCATTTACAATATTCATTGATTTTTGCCATTGAAAAACATCATGTTATTCATATACCAGAAATGTTTGAAGCTACTGACTGAGTGAAAGGAGCTGGCATCTCACTCTCTTTGAATCTTCTTTATCATGCTAAGAGGAGCAGGAAAAAGCAAAAAATTTCAGAATTGCACCTTGCAATGCGGAGAAATTACTGTTTGTGCATTTACAATATTCATTGATTTTTGCCATTGAAAAACGTCCAGAAATGATTGAAGCTACTGACTGAATGAAAGGAGCTGGCATCTCACTCTCTTTGAATCTTCTTTATCATGCTAAGAGGAGCAGGAAAAAGCAAAAAATTTCAGAATTGCACCTTGCAATGCGGAGAAATTACAGTTTGTGCATTTACAATATTCATTGATTTTTGCCATTGAAAAACATCCAGAAATGATTGAAGCTACTGACTGAATGAAAGGAGCTGGCATCTCACTCTCTTTGAATCTGCTTTATCATGCTAAGAGGAGCAGGAAAAAGCAAAAAATTTCAGAATTGCACCTTGCAATGCGGAGAAATTACTGTTTGTGCATTTACAATATTCATTGATTTTTGCCATTGAAAAACATCATGTTATTCATATACCAGAAATGTTTGAAGCTACTGACTGAATGAAAGGAGCTGGCATCTCACTCTCTTTGAATCTTCTTTATCATGCTAAGAGGAGCAGGAAAAAGCAAAAAATTTCAGAATTGCACCTTGCAATGTGGAGAAATTACTGTTTGTGCATTTACAATATTCATTGATTTTTACCATTGAAAAACGTCCAGAAATGATTGAAGCTACTGACTGAATGAAAGTAGCTGGCATCTCACTCTCTTTGAATCTTCTTTATCATGCTAAGAGGAGCAGGAAAAAGCAAAAAATTTCAGACTTGCACCTTGCAATGCGGAGAAATTACTGTTTGTGCATTTACAATATTCATTGATTTTTGCCATTGAAAAACATCATGTTATTCATATACCAGAAATGTTTGAAGCTACTGACTGAATGAAAGGAGCTGGCATCTCACTCTCTTTGAATCTTCTTTATCATGCTAAGAGGAGCAGGAAAAAGCAAAAAATTTCAGAATTGCACCTTGCAATGCGGAGAAATTACTGTTTGTGCATTTACAATATTCATTGATTTTTGCCATTGAAAAACATCATGTTATTCATATACCAGAAATGTTTGAAGCTACTGACTGAATGAAAGGAGCTGGCATCTCACTCTCTTTGAAACTTCTTTATCATGCTAAGAGGAGCAGGAAAAAGCAAAAAATTTCAGAATTGCACCTTGCAATGCGGAGAAATTACTGTTTGTGCTTTTACAATATTCATTGATTTTTGCCATTGAAAAACGTCCAGAAATGATTGAAGCTACTGACTGAATGAAAGGAGCTGGCATCTCACTCTCTTTGAATCTTCTTTATCATGCTAAGAGGAGCAGGAAAAATCAAAAAATTTCAGAATTGCACCTTGCAATGCGGAGAAATTACTGTTTGTGCATTTACAATATTCATTGATTTTTGCCATTGAAAAACATGTTATTCATATACCAGAAATGTTTGAAGCTACTGACTGAATGAAAGGAGCTGGCACCTCACTCTCTTTGAATCTTCTTTATCATGCTAAGAGGAGCGGGAAAAAGCAAAAAATTTCAGAATTGCACCTTGCAATGCGGAGAAATTACTGTTTGTGCATTTACAATATTCATTGATTTTTGCCATTGAAAAACATCATGTTATTCATATACCAGAAATGTTTGAAGCTACTGACTGAATGAAAGGAGCTGGCATCTCACTCTCTTTGAATCTTCTTTATCATGCTAAGAGGAGCAGGAAAAAGCAAAAAATTTCAGAATTGCACCTTGCAATGCGGAGAAATTACTGATTGTGCTTTTACAATATTCATTGATTTTTGCCATTGAAAAACGTCCAGAAATGATTGAAGCTACTGACTGAATGAAAGGAGCTGGCATCTCACTCTCTTTGAATCTTCTTTATCATGCTAAGAGGAGCAGGAAAAATCAAAAAATTTCAGAATTGCACCTTGCAATGCGGAGAAATTACTGTTTGTGCATTTACAATATTCATTGATTTTTGCCATTGAAAAACATGTTATTCATATACCAGAAATGTTTGAAGCTACTGACTGAATGAAAGGAGCTGGCACCTCACTCTCTTTGAATCTTCTTTATCATGCTAAGAGGAGCGGGAAAAAGCAAAAAATTTCAGAATTGCACCTTGCAATGCGGAGAAATTACTGTTTGTGCATTTACAATATTCATTGATTTTTGCCATTGAAAAACGTCCAGAAATGATTGAAGCTACTGACTGAATGAAAGGAGCTGGCATCTCACTCTCTTTGAATCTTCTTTATCATGCTAAGAGGAGCAGGAAAAAGCAAAAAATTTCAGAATTGCACCTTGCAATGCGGAGAAATTACTGTTTGTGCATTTACAATATTCATTGATTTTTGCCATTGAAAAACGTCCAGAAATGATTGAAGCTACTGACTGAATGAAAGGAGCTGGCATCTCACTCTCTTTGAATCTTCTTTATCATGCTAAGAGGAGCAGGAAAAAGCAAAAAATTTCAGAATTGCACCTTGCAATGCGGAGAAATTACAGTTTGTGCATTTACAATATTCATTGATTTTTGCCATTGAAAAACATCCAGAAATGATTGAAGCTACTGACTGAATGAAAGGAGCTGGCATCTCACTCTCTTTGAATCTTCTTTATCATGCTAAGAGGAGCAGGAAAAAGCAAAAAATTTCAGAATTGCACCTTGCAATGCGGAGAAATTACTGTTTGTGCATTTACAATATTCATTGATTTTTGCCATTGAAAAACATCATGTTATTCATATACCAGAAATGTTTGAAGCTACTGACTGAATGAAAGGAGCTGGCATCTCACTCTCTTTGAATCTTCGTTATCATGCTAAGAGGAGCAGGAAAAAGCAAAAAATTTCAGAATTGCACCTTGCAATGTGGAGAAATTACTGTTTGTGCATTTACAATATTCATTGATTTTTACCATTGAAAAACGTCCAGAAATGATTGAAGCTACTGACTGAATGAAAGTAGCTGGCATCTCACTCTCTTTGAATCTTCTTTATCATGCTAAGAGGAGCAGGAAAAAGCAAAAAATTTCAGACTTGCACCTTGCAATGCGGAGAAATTACTGTTTGTGCATTTACAATATTCATTGATTTTTGCCATTGAAAAACGTCCAGAAATGATTGAAGGTACTGACTGAATGAAAGGAGCTGGCATCTCACTCTCTTTGAATCTTCTTTATCATGCTAAGAGGAGCAGGAAAAAGCAAAAAATTTCAGAATTGCACCTTGCAATGCGGAGAAATTACTGTTTGTGCATTTACAATATTCATTGATTTTTGCCACTGAAAAACGTCCAGAAATGATTGAAGCTACTGACTGAATGAAAGGAGCTGGCATCTCACTCTCTTTGAATCTTCTTTATCATGCTAAGAGGAGCAGGAAAAAGCAAAAAATTTCAGAATTGCACCTTGCAATGCGGAGAAATTACAGTTTGTGCATTTACAATTTTCATTGATTTTTGCCATTGAAAAACATCCAGAAATGATTGAAGCTACTGACTGAATGAAAGGAGCTGGCATCTCACTCTCTTTGAATCTTCTTTATCATGCTAAGAGGAGCAGGAAAAAGCAAAAAATTTCAGAATTGCACCTTGCAATGCGGAGAAATTACTGTTTGTGCATTTACAATATTCATTGATGTTTGCCATTGAAAAACATCATGTTATTCATATACCAGAAATGTTTGAAGCTACTGACTGAATGAAAGGAGCTGGCATCTCACTCTCTTTGAATCTTCTTTATCATGCTAAGAGGAGCAGGAAAAAGCAAAAAATTTCAGAATTGCACCTTGCAATGTGGAGAAATTACTGTTTGTGCATTTACAATATTCATTGATTTTTACCATTGAAAAACGTCCAGAAATGATTGAAGCTACTGACTGAATGAAAGTAGCTGGCATCTCACTCTCTTTGAATCTTCTTTATCATGCTAAGAGGAGCAGGAAAAAGCAAAAAATTTCAGACTTGCACCTTGCAATGCGGAGAAATTACTGTTTGTGCATTTACAATATTCATTGATTTTTGCCATTGAAAAACATCATGTTATTCATATACCAGAAATGTTTGAAGCTACTGACTGAATGAAAGGAGCTGGCATCTCACTCTCTTTGAATCTTCTTTATCATGCTAAGAGGAGCAGGAAAAAGCAAAAAATTTCAGAATTGCACCTTGCAATGCGGAGAAATTACTGTTTGTGCATTTACAATATTCATTGATTTTTGCCATTGAAAAACATCATGTTATTCATATACCAGAAATGTTTGAAGCTACTGACTGAATGAAAGGAGCTGGCATCTCACTCTCTTTGAATCTTCTTTATCATGCTAAGAGGAGCAGGAAAAAGCAAAAAATTTCAGAATTGCACCTTGCAATGCGGAGAAATTACTGTTTGTGCATTTACAATATTCATTGATTTTTGCCATTGAAAAACGTCCAGAAATGATTGAAGCTACTGACTGAATGAAAGGAGCTGGCATCTCACTCTCTTTGAATCTTCTTTATCATGCTAAGAGGAGCAGGAAAAATCAAAAAATTTCAGAATTGCACCTTGCAATGCGGAGAAATTACTGTTTGTGCATTTACAATATTCATTGATTTTTGCCATTGAAAAACATGTTATTCATATACCAGAAATGTTTGAAGCTACTGACTGAATGAAAGGAGCTGGCACCTCACTCTCTTTCAATCTTCTTTATCATGCTAAGAGGAGCGGGAAAAAGCAAAAAATTTCAGAATTGCACCTTGCAATGCGGAGAAATTACTGTTTGTGCATTTACAATATTCATTGATTTTTGCCATTGAAAAACGTCCAGAAATGATTGAAGGTACTGACTAAATGAAAGGAGCTGTCATCTCACTCTCTTTGAATCTTCTTTATCATGCTAAGAGGAGCAGGAAAAAGCAAAAAATTTCAGAATTGCACCTTGCAATGCGGAGAAATTACTGTTTGTGCATTTACAATATTCATTGATTTTTGCCATTGAAAAACGTCCAGAAATGATTGAAGGTACTGACTAAATGAAAGGAGCTGTCATCTCACTCTCTTTGAATCTTCTTTATCATGCTAAGAGGAGCAGGAAAAAGCAAAAAATTTCAGACTTGCACCTTGCAATGCGGAGAAATTACTGTTTGTGCATTTACAATATTCATTGATTTTTGCCATTGAAAAACATCATGTTATTCATATACCAGAAATGTTTGAAGCTACTGACTGAATGAAAGGAGCTGGCATCTCACTCTCTTTGAATCTTCTTTATCATGCTAAGAGGAGCAGGAAAAAGCAAAAAATTTCAGAATTGCACCTTGCAATGCGGAGAAATTACTGTTTGTGCATTTACAATATTCATTGATTTTTGCCATTGAAAAACGTCCAGAAATGATTGAAGCTACTGACTGAATGAAAGGAGCTGGCATCTCACTCTCTTTGAATCTTCTTTATCATGCTAAGAGGAGCAGGAAAAAGCAAAAAATTTCAGAATTGCACCTTGCAATGCGGAGAAATTACTGTTTGTGCATTTACAATATTCATTGATTTTTGCCATTGAAAAACATCATGTTATTCATATACCAGAAATGTTTGAAGCTACTGACTGAATGAAAGGAGCTGACATCTCACTCTCTTTGAATCTTCTTTATCATGCTAAGAGGAGCAGGAAAAAGCAAAAAATTTCAGAATTGCACCTTGCAATGCGGAGAAATTACTGTTTGTGCATTTACAATATTCATTGATTTTTGCCATTGAAAAACGTCCAGAAATGATTGAAGCTACTGACTGAATGAAAGGAGCTGGCATCTCACTCTCTTTGAATCTTCTTTATCATGCTAAGAGGAGCAGGAAAAAGCAAAAAATTTCAGAATTGCACCTTGCAATGCGGAGAAATTACTGTTTGTGCATTTACAATATTCATTGATTTTTGCCATTGAAAAACATCATGTTATTCATATACCAGAAATGTTTGAAGCTACTGACTGAATGAAAGGAGCTGGCATCTCACTCTCTTTGAATCTTCTTTATCATGCTAAGAGGAGCAGGAAAAAGCAAAAAATTTCAGAATTGCACCTTGCAATGTGGAGAAATTACTGTTTGTGCATTTACAATATTCATTGATTTTTGCCATTGAAAAACATCATGTTATTCATATACCAGAAATGTTTGAAGCTACTGACTGAATGAAAGGAGCTGGCATCTCACTCTCTTTGAATCTTCTTTATCATGCTAAGAGGAGCAGGAAAAAGCAAAAAATTTCAGAATTGCACCTTGCAATGTGGAGAAATTACTGTTTGTGCATTTACAATATTCATTGATTTTTACCATTGAAAAACGTCCAGAAATGATTGAAGCTACTGACTGAATGAAAGTAGCTGGCATCTCACTCTCTTTGAATCTTCTTTATCATGCTAAGAGGAGCAGGAAAAAGCAAAAAATTTCAGACTTGCACCTTGCAATGCGGAGAAATTACTGTTTGTGCATTTACAATATTCATTGATTTTTGCCATTGAAAAACATCATGTTATTCATATACCAGAAATGTTTGAAGCTACTGACTGAATGAAAGGAGCTGGCATCTCACTCTCTTTGAATCTTCTTTATCATGCTAAGAGGAGCAGGAAAAAGCAAAAAATTTCAGAATTGCACCTTGCAATGTGGAGAAATTACTGTTTGTGCATTTACAATATTCATTGATTTTTACCATTGAAAAACGTCCAGAAATGATTGAAGCTACTGACTGAATGAAAGTAGCTGGCATCTCACTCTCTTTGAATCTTCTTTATCATGCTAAGAGGAGCAGGAAAAAGCAAAAAATTTCAGACTTGCACCTTGCAATGCGGAGAAATTACTGTTTGTGCATTTACAATATTCATTGATTTTTGCCATTGAAAAACATCATGTTATTCATATACCAGAAATGTTTGAAGCTACTGACTGAATCAAAGGAGCTGGCATCTCACTCTCTTTGAATCTTCTTTATCATGCTAAGAGGAGCAGGAAAAAGCAAAAAATTTCAGAATTGCACCTTGCAATGCGGAGAAATTACTGTTTGTGCATTTACAATATTCATTGATTTTTGCCATTGAAAAACGTCCAGAAATGATTGAAGCTACTGACTGAATGAAAGGATCTGGCATCTCACTCTCTTTGAATCTTCTTTATCATGCTAAGAGGAGCAGGAAAAAGCAAAAAATTTCAGAATTGCACCTTGCAATGCGGAGAAATTACTGTTTGTGCATTTACAATATTCATTGATTTTTGCCATTGAAAAACGTCCAGAAATGATTGAAGCTACTGATTGAATGAAAGGAGCTGGCATCTCACTCTCTTTGAATCTTCTTTATCATGCTAAGAGGAGCAGGAAAAAGCAAAAAATTTCAGAATTGCACCTTGCAATGCGGAGAAATTACTGTTTGTGCATTTACAATATTCATTGATTTTTGCCATTGAAAAACATGTTATTCATATACCAGAAATGTTTGAAGCTACTGACTGAATGAAAGGAGCTGGCACCTCACTCTCTTTGAATCTTCTTTATCATGCTAAGAGGAGCAGGAAAAAGCAAAAAATTTCAGAATTGCACCTTGCAATGCGGAGAAATTACTGTTTGTGCATTTACAATATTCATTGATTTTTGCCATTGAAAAACATCATGTTATTCATATACCAGAAATGTTTGAAGCTACTGACTGAATGAAAGGAGTTGGCATCTCACTCTCTTTGAATCTTCTTTATCATGCTAAGAGGAGCAGGAAAAAGCAAAAAATTTCAGAATTGCACCTTGCAATGCGGAGAAATTACTGTTTGTGCATTTACAATATTCATTGATTTTTGCCATTGAAAAACATCATGTTATTCATATACCAGAAATGTTTGAAGCTACTGACTGAATGAAAGGAGCTGGCATCTCACTCTCTTTGAATCTTCTTTATCATGCTAAGAGGAGCAGGAAAAAGCAAAAAATTTTAGAATTGCACATTGCAATGTGGAGAAATTACTGTTTGTGCATTTACAATATTCATTGATTTTTACCATTGAAAAACGTCCAGAAATGATTGAAGCTACTGACTGAATGAAAGTAGCTGGCATCTCACTCTCTTTGAATCTTCTTTATCATGCTAAGAGGAGCAGGAAAAAGCAAAAAATTTCAGACTTGCACCTTGCAATGCGGAGAAATTACTGTTTGTGCATTTACAATATTCATTGATTTTTGCCATTGAAAAACATCATGTTATTCATATTCCAGAAATGTTTGAAGCTACTGACTGAATGAAAGGAGCTGGCATCTCACTCTCTTTGAATCTTCTTTATCATGCTAAGAGGAGCAGGAAAAAGCAAAAAATTTCAGAATTGCACCTTGCAATGCGGAGAAATTACTGTTTGTGCATTTACAATATTCATTGATTTTTGCCATTGAAAAACGTCCAGAAATGATTGAAGCTACTGACTGAATGAAAGGAGCTGGCATCTCACTCTCTTTGAATCTTCTTTATCATGCTAAGAGGAGCAGGAAAAAGCAAAAAATTTCAGAATTGCACCTTGCAATGCGGAGAAATTACTGTTTGTGCATTTACAATATTCATTGATTTTTGCCATTGAAAAACATCATGTTATTCATATACCAGAAATGTTTGAAGCTACTGACTGAATGAAAGGAGCTGACATCTCACTCTCTTTGAATCTTCTTTATCATGCTAAGAGGAGCAGGAAAAAGCAAAAAATTTCAGAATTGCACCTTGCAATGCGGAGAAATTACTGTTTGTGCATTTACAATATTCATTGATTTTTGCCATTGAAAAACGTCCAGAAATGATTGAAGCTACTGACTGAATGAAAGGAGCTGGCATCTCACTCTCTTTGAATCTTCTTTATCATGCTAAGAGGAGCAGGAAAAAGCAAAAAATTTCAGAATTGCACCTTGCAATGCGGAGAAATTACTGTTTGTGCATTTACAATATTCATTGATTTTTGCCATTGAAAAACATCATGTTATTCATATACCAGAAATGTTTGAAGCTACTGACTGAATGAAAGGAGCTGGCATCTCACTCTCTTTGAATCTTCTTTATCATGCTAAGAGGAGCAGGAAAAAGCAAAAAATTTCAGAATTGCACCTTGCAATGTGGAGAAATTACTGTTTGTGCATTTACAATATTCATTGATTTTTGCCATTGAAAAACATCATGTTATTCATATACCAGAAATGTTTGAAGCTACTGACTGAATGAAAGGAGCTGGCATCTCACTCTCTTTGAATCTTCTTTATCATGCTAAGAGGAGCAGGAAAAAGCAAAAAATTTCAGAATTGCACCTTGCAATGTGGAGAAATTACTGTTTGTGCATTTACAATATTCATTGATTTTTACCATTGAAAAACGTCCAGAAATGATTGAAGCTACTGACTGAATGAAAGTAGCTGGCATCTCACTCTCTTTGAATCTTCTTTATCATGCTAAGAGGAGCAGGAAAAAGCAAAAAAATTTCAGACTTGCACCTTGCAATGCGGAGAAATTACTGTTTGTGCATTTACAATATTCATTGATTTTTGCCATTGAAAAACATCATGTTATTCATATACCAGAAATGTTTGAAGCTACTGACTGAATGAAAGGAGCTGGCATCTCACTCTCTTTGAATCTTCTTTATGATGCTAAGAGGAGCAGGAAAAAGCAAAAAATTTCAGAATTGCACCTTGCAATGCGGAGAAATTACTGTTTGTGCATTTACAATATTCATTGATTTTTGCCATTGAAAAACATCCAGAAATGATTGAAGCTACTGACTGAATGAAAGGAGCTGGCATCTCACTCTCTTTGAATCTTCTTTATCATGCTAAGAGGAGCAGGAAAAAGCAAAAAATTTCAGAATTGCACCTTGCAATGCGGAGAAATTACTGTTTGTGCATTTACAATATTCATTGATTTTTGCCATTGAAAAACATCCAGAAATGATTGAAGCTACTGACTGAATGAAAGGAGCTGGCATCTCACTCTTTTTGAATCTTCTTTATCATGCTAAGAGGAGCAGGAAAAAGCAAAAAATTTCAGAATTGCACCTTGCAATGCGGAGAAATTACTGTTTGTGCATTTACAATATTCATTGATTTTTGCCATTGAAAAACATCATGTTATTCATATACCAGAAATGTTTGAAGCTACTGACTGAATGAAAGGAGCTGGCATCTCACTCTCTTTGAATCTTCTTTATCATGCTAAGAGGAGCAGGAAAAAGCAAAAAATTTCAGAATTGCACCTTGCAATGCGGAGAAATTACTGTTTGTGCATTTACAATATTCATTGATTTTTGCCATTGAAAAACATCATGTTATTCATATACCAGAAATGTTTGAAGCTACTGACTGAATGAAAGGAGCTGGCATCTCACTCTCTTTGAATCTTCTTTATCATGCTAAGAGGAGCAGGAAAAAGCAAAAAATTTCAGAATTGCACCTTGCAATGTGGAGAAATTACTGTTTGTGCATTTACAATATTCATTGATTTTTACCATTGAAAAACGTCCAGAAATGATTGAAGCTACTGACTGCATGAAAGTAACTGGCATCTCACTCTCTTTGAATCTTCTTTATCATGCTAAGAGGAGCAGGAAAAAGCAAAAAATTTCAGACTTGCACCTTGCAATGCGGAGAAATTACTGTTTGTGCATTTACAATATTCATTGATTTTTGCCATTGAAAAACATCATGTTATTCATATACCAGAAATGTTTGAAGCTACTGACTGAATGAAAGGAGCTGGCATCTCACTCTCTTTGAATCTTCTTTATCATGCTAAGAGGAGCAGGAAAAAGCAAAAAATTTCAGAATTGCACCTTGCAATGCGGAGAAATTACTGTTTGTGCATTTACAATATTCATTGATTTTTGCCATTGAAAAACGTCCAGAAATGATTGAAGCTACTGACTGAATGAAAGGAGCTGGCATCTCACTCTCTTTGAATCTTCTTTATCATGCTAAGAGGAGCAGGAAAAAGCAAAAAATTTCAGACTTGCACCTTGCAATGCGGAGAAATTACTGTTT
This sequence comes from Phyllobates terribilis, assembly GCF_046119375.1. Lineage (NCBI taxonomy): Eukaryota > Metazoa > Chordata > Amphibia > Anura > Dendrobatidae > Phyllobates > Phyllobates terribilis. Next base: position 90,463 of record NW_027364648.1, on the reverse strand, counting down.
GTGCATTTACAATATTCATTGATTTTTGCCATTGAAAAACATGTTTTTCATATACCAGAAATGTTTGAAGCTACTGACTGAATGAAAGGAGCTGGCATCTCACTCTCTTTGAATCTTCTTTATCATGCTAGGATTAACAGGAAAAAGCAAAAAATTTCAGAATTGCACCTTGCAATGTGGAGATATTACTGTTTGTGCATTTACAATATTCATTGATTTTTGCCATTGAAAAACATGTTTTTCATATACCAGAAATGTTTGAAGCTACTGACTGAATGAAAGGAGCTGGCATCTCACTCTCTTTGAATCTTCTTTATCATGCTAGGATTAACAGGAAAAAGCTAAAAATTTCAGAATTGCACCGTGCAATGTGGAGATATTACTGTTTGTGCATTTACAATATTCATTGATTTTTGCCATTGAAAAACATGTTTTTCATATACCAGAAATGTTTGAAGCTACTGACTGAATGAAAGGAGCTGGCATCTCACTCTCTTTGAATCTTCTTTATCATGCTACGATTAGCAGGAAAAAGCAAAAAATTTCAGAATTGCACCTTGCAATGTGGAGATATTACTGTTTGTGAATTTACAATATTCATTGATTTTTGCCATTGAAAAACATGTTTTTCATATACCAGAAATGTTTGAAGCTACTGACTGAATGAAAGGAGCTGGCATCTCACTCTCTTTGAATCTTCTTTATCATGCTAGGATTAACAGGAAAAAGCAAAAAATTTCAGAATTGCACCTTGCAATGTGGAGATATTACTGTTTGTGCATTTACAATATTCATTGATTTTTGCCATTGAAAAACATGTTTTTCATATACCAGAAATGTTTGAAGCTACTGACTGAATGAAAGGAGCTGGCATCTCACTCTCTTTGAATCTTCTTTATCATGCTAAGAGGAGCAGGAAAAAGCAAAAAATTTCAGAATTGCACCTTGCAATGTGGAGAAATTACTGTTTGTGCATTTACAATATTCATTGATTTTTACCATTGAAAAACGTCCAGAAATGATTGAAGCTACTGACTGAATGAAAGTAGCTGGCATCTCACTCTCTTTGAATCTTCTTTATCATGCTAAGAGGAGCAGGAAAAAGCAAAAAATTTCAGAATTGCACCTTGCAATGTGGAGAAATTACTGTTTGTGCATTTACAATATTCATTGATTTTTGCCATTGAAAAACATCATGTTATTCATATACCAGAAATGTTTGAAGCTACTGACTGAATGAAAGGAGCTGGCATCTCACTCTCTTTGAATCTTCTTTATCATGCTAAGAGGAGCAGGAAAAAGCAAAAAATTTCAGAATTGCACCTTGCAATGTGGAGAAATTACTGTTTGTGCATTTACAATATTCATTGATTTTTACCATTGAAAAACGTCCAGAAATGATTGAAGCTACTGACTGAATGAAAGTAGCTGGCATCTCACTCTCTTTGAATCTTCTTTATCATGCTAAGAGGAGCAGGAAAAAGCAAAAAAATTTCAGACTTGCACCTTGCAATGCGGAGAAATTACTGTTTGTGCATTTACAATATTCATTGATTTTTGCCATTGAAAAACATCATGTTATTCATATACCAGAAATGTTTGAAGCTACTGACTGAATGAAAGGAGCTGGCATCTCACTCTCTTTGAATCTTCTTTATCATGCTAAGAGGAGCAGGAAAAAGCAAAAAATTTCAGAATTGCACCTTGCAATGCGGAGAAATTACTGTTTGTGCATTTACAATATTCATTGATTTTTGCCATTGAAAAACATCCAGAAATGATTGAAGCTACTGACTGAATGAAAGGAGCTGGCATCTCACTCTCTTTGAATCTTCTTTATCATGCTAAGAGGAGCAGGAAAAAGCAAAAAATTTCAGAATTGCACCTTGCAATGCGGAGAAATTACTGTTTGTGCATTTACAATATTCATTGATTTTTGCCATTGAAAAACATCCAGAAATGATTGAAGCTACTGACTGAATGAAAGGAGCTGGCATCTCACTCTTTTTGAATCTTCTTTATCATGCTAAGAGGAGCAGGAAAAAGCAAAAAATTTCAGAATTGCACCTTGCAATGCGGAGAAATTACTGTTTGTGCATTTACAATATTCATTGATTTTTGCCATTGAAAAACATCATGTTATTCATATACCAGAAATGTTTGAAGCTACTGACTGAATGAAAGGAGCTGGCATCTCACTCTCTTTGAATCTTCTTTATCATGCTAAGAGGAGCAGGAAAAAGCAAAAAATTTCAGAATTGCACCTTGCAATGCGGAGAAATTACTGTTTGTGCATTTACAATATTCATTGATTTTTGCCATTGAAAAACATCATGTTATTCATATACCAGAAATGTTTGAAGCTACTGACTGAATGAAAGGAGCTGGCATCTCACTCTCTTTGAATCTTCTTTATCATGCTAAGAGGAGCAGGAAAAAGCAAAAAATTTCAGAATTGCACCTTGCAATGTGGAGAAATTACTGTTTGTGCATTTACAATATTCATTGATTTTTACCATTGAAAAACGTCCAGAAATGATTGAAGCTACTGACTGCATGAAAGTAACTGGCATCTCACTCTCTTTGAATCTTCTTTATCATGCTAAGAGGAGCAGGAAAAAGCAAAAAATTTCAGACTTGCACCTTGCAATGCGGAGAAATTACTGTTTGTGCATTTACAATATTCATTGATTTTTGCCATTGAAAAACATCATGTTATTCATATACCAGAAATGTTTGAAGCTACTGACTGAATGAAAGGAGCTGGCATCTCACTCTCTTTGAATCTTCTTTATCATGCTAAGAGGAGCAGGAAAAAGCAAAAAATTTCAGAATTGCACCTTGCAATGTGGAGATATTACTGTTTGTGCATTTACAATATTCATTGATTTTTGCCATTGAAAAACGTCCAGAAATGATTGAAGCTACTGACTGAATGAAAGGAGCTGGCATCTCACTCTCTTTGAATCTTCTTTATCATGCTAAGAGGAGCAGGAAAAAGCAAAAAATTTCAGACTTGCACCTTGCAATGCGGAGAAATTACTGTTTGTGCATTTACAATATTCATTGATTTTTGCCATTGAAAAACATGTTTTTCATATACCAGAAATGTTTGAAGCTACTGACTGAATGAAAGGAGCTGGCATCTCACTCTCTTTGAATCTTCTTTATCATGCTAGGATTAACAGGAAAAAGCAAAAAATTTCAGAATTGCACCTTGCAATGTGGAGATATTACTGTTTGTGCATTTACAATATTCATTGATTTTTGCCATTGAAAAACATGTTTTTCATATACCAGAAATGTTTGAAGCTACTGACTGAATGAAAGGAGCTGGCATCTCACTCTCTTTGAATCTTCTTTATCATGCTAGGATTAACAGGAAAAAGCTAAAAATTTCAGAATTGCACTGTGCAATGTGGAGATATTACTGTTTGTGCATTTACAATATTCATTGATTTTTGCCATTGAAAAACATGTTTTTCATATACCAGAAATGTTTGAAGCTACTGACTGAATGAAAGGAGCTGGCATCTCACTCTCTTTGAATCTTCTTTATCATGCTACGATTAGCAGGAAAAAGCAAAAAATTACAGAATTGCACCTTGCAATGTGGAGATATTACTGTTTGTGAATTTACAATATTCATTGATTTTTGCCATTGAAAAACATGTTTTTCATATACCAGAAATGTTTGAAGCTACTGACTGAATGAAAGGAGCTGGCATCTCACTCTCTTTGAATCTTCTTTATCATGCTAGGATTAACAGGAAAAAGCAAAAAATTTCAGAATTGCACCTTGCAATGTGGAGATATTACTGTTTGTGCATTTACAATATTCATTGATTTTTGCCATTGAAAAACATGTTTTTCATATACCAGAAATGTTTGAAGCTACTGACTGAATGAAAGGAGCTGGCATCTCACTCTCTTTGAATCTTCTTTATCATGCTAGGATTAGCAGGAAAAAGCAAAAAATTTCAGAATTGCACCTTGCAATGTGGAGATATTACTGTTTGTGCATTTACAATATTCATTGATTTTTGCCATTGAAAAACATGTTTTTCATATACCAGAAATGTTTGAAGCTACTGACTGAATGAAAGGAGCTGGCATCTCACTCTCTTTGAATCTTCTTTATCATGCTAGGATTAACAGGAAAAAGCTAAAAATTTCAGAATTGCACCGTGCAATGTGGAGATATTACTGTTTGTGCATTTACAATATTCATTGATTTTTGCCATTGAAAAACATGTTTTTCATATACCAGAAATGTTTGAAGCTACTGACTGAATGAAAGGAGCTGGCATCTCACTCTCTTTGAATCTTCTTTATCATGCTAGGATTAGCAGGAAAAAGCAAAAAATTTCAGAATTGCACCTTGCAATGTGGAGATATTACTGTTTGTGCATTTACAATATTCATTGATTTTTGCCATTGAAAAACATGTTTTTTATATACCAGAAATGTTTGAAGCTACTGACTGAATGAAAGGAGCTGGCATCTCACTCTCTTTGAATCTTCTTTATCATGCTAGGATTAACAGGAAAAAGCAAAAAATTTCAGAATTGCACCTTGCAATGTGGAGATATTACTGTTTGTGCATTTACAATATTCATTGATTTTTGCCATTGAAAAACATGTTTTTCATATACCAGAAATGTTTGAAGCTACTGACTGAATGAAAGGAGCTGGCATCTCACTCTCTTTGAATCTTCTTTATCATGCTAGGATTAGCAGGAAAAAGCAAAAAAATTCAGAATTGCACCTTGCAATGTGGAGATATTACTGTTTGTGCATTTACAATATTCATTGATTTTTGCCATTGAAAAACATGTTTTTCATATACCAGAAATGTTTGAAGCTACTGACTGAATGAAAGGAGCTGGCATCTCACTCTCTTTGAATCTTCTTTATCATGCTAGGATTAGCAGGAAAAAGCAAAAAATTTCAGAATTGCACCTTGCAATGTGGAGATATTACTGTTTGTGCATTTACAATATTCATTGATTTTTGCCATTGAAAAACATGTTTTTCATATACCAGAAATGTTTGAAGCTACTGACTGAATGAAAGGAGCTGGCATCTCACTCTCTTTGAATCTTCTTTATCATGCTAGGATTAACAGGAAAAAGCAAAAAATTTCAGAATTGCACCTTGCAATGTGGAGATATTACTGTTTGTGCATTTACAATATTCATTGATTTTTGCCATTGAAAAACATGTTTTTCATATACCAGAAATGTTTGAAGCTACTGACTGAATGAAAGGAGCTGGCATCTCACTCTCTTTGAATCTTCTTTATCATGCTAGGATTAACAGGAAAAAGCTAAAAATTTCAGAATTGCACCGTGCAATGTGGAGATATTACTGTTTGTGCATTTACAATATTCATTGATTTTTGCCATTGAAAAACATGTTTTTCATATACCAGAAATGTTTGAAGCTACTGACTGAATGAAAGGAGCTGGCATCTCACTCTCTTTGAATCTTCTTTATCATGCTAGGATTAGCAGGAAAAAGCAAAAAATTTCAGAATTGCACCTTGCAATGTGGAGATATTACTGTTTGTGCATTTACAATATTCATTGATTTTTGCCATTGAAAAACATGTTTTTCATATACCAGAAATGTTTGAAGCTACTGACTGAATGAAAGGAGCTGGCATCTCACTCTCTTTGAATCTTTATCATGCTAGGATTAACAGGAAAAAGCTAAAAATTTCAGAATTGCACCGTGCAATGTGGAGATATTACTGTTTGTGCATTTACAATATTCATTGATTTTTGCCATTGAAAAACATGTTTTTCATATACCAGAAATGTTTGAAGCTACTGACTGAATGAAAGGAGCTGGCATCTCACTCTCTTTGAATCTTCTTTATCATGCTAGGATTAGCAGGAAAAAGCAAAAAATTTCAGAATTGCACCTTGCAATGTGGAGATATTACTGTTTGTGCATTTACAATATTCATTGATTTTTGCCATTGAAAAACATGTTTTTCATATACCAGAAATGTTTGAAGCTACTGACTGAATGAAAGGAGCTGGCATCTCACTCTCTTTGAATCTTCTTTATCATGCTAGGATTAACAGGAAAAAGCAAAGAATTTCAGAATTGCACCTTGCAATGTGGAGATATTACTGTTTGTGCATTTACAATATTCATTGATTTTTGCCATTGAAAAACATGTTTTTCATATACCAGAAATGTTTGAAGCTACTGACTGAATGAAAGGAGCTGGCATCTCACTCTCTTTGAATCTTCTTTATCATGCTAGGATTAACAGGAAAAAGCTAAAAATTTCAGAATTGCACCGTGCAATGTGGAGATATTACTGTTTGTGCATTTACAATATTCATTGATTTTTGCCATTGAAAAACATGTTTTTCATATACCAGAAATGTTTGAAGCTACTGACTGAATGAAAGGAGCTGGCATCTCACTCTCTTTGAATCTTCTTTATCATGCTAGGATTAGCAGGAAAAAGCAAAAAATTTCAGAATTGCACCTTGCAATGTGGAGATATTACTGTTTGTGCATTTACAATATTCATTGATTTTTGCCATTGAAAAACATGTTTTTCATATACCAGAAATGTTTGAAGCTACTGACTGAATGAAAGGAGCTGGCATCTCACTCTCTTTGAATCTTCTTTATCATGCTAGGATTAACAGGAAAAAGCTAAAAATTTCAGAATTGCACCGTGCAATGTGGAGATATTACTGTTTGTGCATTTACAATATTCATTGATTTTTGCCATTGAAAAACATGTTTTTCATATACCAGAAATGTTTGAAGCTACTGACTGAATGAAAGGAGCTGGCATCTCACTCTCTTTGAATCTTCTTTATCATGCTAAGAGGAGCAGGAAAAAGCAAAAAATTTCAGAATTGCACCTTGCAATGTGGAGAAATTACTGTTTGTGCATTTACAATATTCATTGATTTTTACCATTGAAAAACGTCCAGAAATGATTGAAGCTACTGACTGCATGAAAGTAGCTGGCATCTCACTCTCTTTGAATCTTCTTTATCATGCTAAGAGGAGCAGGAAAAAGCAAAAAATTTCAGACTTGCACCTTGCAATGCGGAGAAATTACTGTTTGTGCATTTACAATATTCATTGATTTTTGCCATTGAAAAACATCATGTTATTCATATACCAGAAATGTTTGAAGCTACTGACTGAATGAAAGGAGCTGGCATCTCACTCTCTTTGAATCTTCTTTATCATGCTAAGAGGAGCAGGAAAAAGCAAAAAATTTCAGAATTGCACCTTGCAATGCGGAGAAATTACTGTTTGTGCATTTACAATATTCATTGATTTTTGCCATTGAAAAACATCATGTTATTCATATACCAGAAATGTTTGAAGCTACTGACTGAATGAAAGGAGCTGGCATCTCACTCTCTTTGAATCTTCTTTATCATGCTAAGAGGAGCAGGAAAAAGCAAAAAATTTCAGAATTGCACCTTGCAATGCGGAGAAATTACTGTTTGTGCTTTTACAATATTCATTGATTTTTGCCATTGAAAAACGTCCAGAAATGATTGAAGCTACTGACTGAATGAAAGGAGCTGGCATCTCACTCTCTTTGAATCTTCTTTATCATGCTAAGAGGAGCAGGAAAAATCAAAAAATTTCAGAATTGCACCTTGCAATGCGGAGAAATTACTGTTTGTGCATTTACAATATTCATTGATTTTTGCCATTGAAAAACATGTTATTCATATACCAGAAATGTTTGAAGCTACTGACTGAATGAAAGGAGCTGGCACCTCACTCTCTTTGAATCTTCTTTATCATGCTAAGAGGAGCGGGAAAAAGCAAAAAATTTCAGAATTGCACCTTGCAATGCGGAGAAATTACTGTTTGTGCATTTACAATATTCATTGATTTTTGCCATTGAAAAACGTCCAGAAATGATTGAAGCTACTGACTGAATGAAAGGAGCTGGCATCTCACTCTCTTTGAATCTTCTTTATCATGCTAAGAGGAGCAGGAAAAAGCAAAAAATTTCAGAATTGCACCTTGCAATGCGGAGAAATTACAGTTTGTGCATTTACAATATTCATTGATTTTTGCCATTGAAAAACATCCAGAAATGATTGAAGCTACTGACTGAATGAAAGGAGCTGGCATCTCACTCTCTTTGAATCTTCTTTATCATGCTAAGAGGAGCAGGAAAAAGCAAAAAATTTCAGAATTGCACCTTGCAATGCGGAGAAATTACTGTTTGTGCATTTACAATATTCATTGATTTTTGCCATTGAAAAACATCGTTATTCATATACCAGAAATGTTTGAAGCTACTGACTGAATGAAAGGAGCTGGCATCTCACTCTCTTTGAATCTTCGTTATCATGCTAAGAGGAGCAGGAAAAAGCAAAAAATTTCAGAATTGCACCTTGCAATGTGGAGAAATTACTGTTTGTGCATTTACAATATTCATTGATTTTTACCATTGAAAAACGTCCAGAAATGATTGAAGCTACTGACTGAATGAAAGTAGCTGGCATCTCACTCTCTTTGAATCTTCTTTATCATGCTAAGAGGAGCAGGAAAAAGCAAAAAATTTCAGACTTGCACCTTGCAATGCGGAGAAATTACTGTTTGTGCATTTACAATATTCATTGATTTTTGCCATTGAAAAACGTCCAGAAATGATTGAAGGTACTGACTGAATGAAAGGAGCTGGCATCTCACTCTCTTTGAATCTTCTTTATCATGCTAAGAGGAGCAGGAAAAAGCAAAAAATTTCAGAATTGCACCTTGCAATGCGGAGAAATTACTGTTTGTGCATTTACAATATTCATTGATTTTTGCCACTGAAAAACGTCCAGAAATGATTGAAGCTACTGACTGAATGAAAGGAGCTGGCATCTCACTCTCTTTGAATCTTCTTTATCATGCTAAGAGGAGCAGGAAAAAGCAAAAAATTTCAGAATTGCACCTTGCAATGCGGAGAAATTACAGTTTGTGCATTTACAATATTCATTGATTTTTGCCATTGAAAAACATCCAGAAATGATTGAAGCTACTGACTGAATGAAAGGAGCTGGCATCTCACTCTCTTTGAATCTTCTTTATCATGCTAAGAGGAGCAGGAAAAAGCAAAAAATTTCAGAATTGCACCTTGCAATGCGGAGAAATTACTGTTTGTGCATTTACAATATTCATTGATTTTTGCCATTGAAAAACATCATGTTATTCATATACCAGAAATGTTTGAAGCTACTGACTGAATGAAAGGAGCTGGCATCTCACTCTCTTTGAATCTTCTTTATCATGCTAAGAGGAGCAGGAAAAAGCAAAAAATTTCAGAATTGCACCTTGCAATGCGGAGAAATTACTGTTTGTGCATTTACAATATTCATTGATTTTTGCCATTGAAAAACGTCCAGAAATGATTGAAGCTACTGACTGAATGAAAGGAGCTGGCATCTCACTCTCTTTGAATCTTCTTTATCATGCTAAGAGGAGCAGGAAAAATCAAAAAATTTCAGAATTGCACCTTGCAATGCGGAGAAATTACTGTTTGTGCATTTACAATATTCATTGATTTTTGCCATTGAAAAACATGTTATTCATATACCAGAAATGTTTGAAGCTACTGACTGAATGAAAGGAGCTGGCACCTCACTCTCTTTCAATCTTCTTTATCATGCTAAGAGGAGCGGGAAAAAGCAAAAAATTTCAGAATTGCACCTTGCAATGCGGAGAAATTACTGTTTGTGCATTTACAATATTCATTGATTTTTGCCATTGAAAAACGTCCAGAAATGATTGAAGGTACTGACTAAATGAAAGGAGCTGTCATCTCACTCTCTTTGAATCTTCTTTATCATGCTAAGAGGAGCAGGAAAAAGCAAAAAATTTCAGAATTGCACCTTGCAATGCGGAGAAATTACTGTTTGTGCATTTACAATATTCATTGATTTTTGCCATTGAAAAACGTCCAGAAATGATTGAAGCTACTGACTGAATGAAAGGAGCTGGCATCTCACTCTCTTTGAATCTTCTTTATCATGCTAAGAGGAGCAGGAAAAAGCAAAAAATTTCAGAATTGCACCTTGCAATGCGGAGAAATTACAGTTTGTGCATTTACAATATTCATTGATTTTTGCCATTGAAAAACATCCAGAAATGATTGAAGCTACTGACTGAATGAAAGGAGCTGGCATCTCACTCTCTTTGAATCTTCTTTATCATGCTAAGAGGAGCAGGAAAAAGCAAAAAATTTCAGAATTGCACCTTGCAATGCGGAGAAATTACTGTTTGTGCATTTACAATATTCATTGATTTTTGCCATTGAAAAACATCATGTTATTCATATACCAGAAATGTTTGAAGCTACTGACTGAATGAAAGGAGCTGGCATCTCACTCTCTTTGAATCTTCGTTATCATGCTAAGAGGAGCAGGAAAAAGCAAAAAATTTCAGAATTGCACCTTGCAATGTGGAGAAATTACTGTTTGTGCATTTACAATATTCATTGATTTTTACCATTGAAAAACGTCCAGAAATGATTGAAGCTACTGACTGAATGAAAGTAGCTGGCATCTCACTCTCTTTGAATCTTCTTTATCATGCTAAGAGGAGCAGGAAAAAGCAAAAAATTTCAGACTTGCACCTTGCAATGCGGAGAAATTACTGTTTGTGCATTTACAATATTCATTGATTTTTGCCATTGAAAAACGTCCAGAAATGATTGAAGGTACTGACTGAATGAAAGGAGCTGGCATCTCACTCTCTTTGAATCTTCTTTATCATGCTAAGAGGAGCAGGAAAAAGCAAAAAATTTCAGAATTGCACCTTGCAATGCGGAGAAATTACAGTTTGTGCATTTACAATATTCATTGATTTTTGCCATTGAAAAACATCCAGAAATGATTGAAGCTACTGACTGAATGAAAGGAGCTGGCATCTCACTCTCTTTGAATCTTCTTTATCATGCTAGGATTAACAGGAAAAAGCTAAAAATTTCAGAATTGCACCGTGCAATGTGGAGATATTACTGTTTGTGCATTTACAATATTCATTGATTTTTGCCATTGAAAAACATGTTTTTCATATACCAGAAATGTTTGAAGCTACTGACTGAATGAAAGGAGCTGGCATCTCACTCTCTTTGAATCTTCTTTATCATGCTAGGATTAGCAGGAAAAAGCAAAAAATTTCAGAATTGCACCTTGCAATGTGGAGATATTACTGTTTGTGCATTTACAATATTCATTGATTTTTGCCATTGAAAAACATGTTTTTCATATACCAGAAATGTTTGAAGCTACTGACTGAATGAAAGGAGCTGGCATCTCACTCTCTTTGAATCTTTATCATGCTAGGATTAACAGGAAAAAGCTAAAAATTTCAGAATTGCACCGTGCAATGTGGAGATATTACTGTTTGTGCATTTACAATATTCATTGATTTTTGCCATTGAAAAACATGTTTTTCATATACCAGAAATGTTTGAAGCTACTGACTGAATGAAAGGAGCTGGCATCTCACTCTCTTTGAATCTTCTTTATCATGCTAGGATTAGCAGGAAAAAGCAAAAAATTTCAGAATTGCACCTTGCAATGTGGAGATATTACTGTTTGTGCATTTACAATATTCATTGATTTTTGCCATTGAAAAACATGTTTTTCATATACCAGAAATGTTTGAAGCTACTGACTGAATGAAAGGAGCTGGCATCTCACTCTCTTTGAATCTTCTTTATCATGCTAGGATTAACAGGAAAAAGCAAAGAATTTCAGAATTGCACCTTGCAATGTGGAGATATTACTGTTTGTGCATTTACAATATTCATTGATTTTTGCCATTGAAAAACATGTTTTTCATATACCAGAAATGTTTGAAGCTACTGACTGAATGAAAGGAGCTGGCATCTCACTCTCTTTGAATCTTCTTTATCATGCTAGGATTAACAGGAAAAAGCTAAAAATTTCAGAATTGCACCGTGCAATGTGGAGATATTACTGTTTGTGCATTTACAATATTCATTGATTTTTGCCATTGAAAAACATGTTTTTCATATACCAGAAATGTTTGAAGCTACTGACTGAATGAAAGGAGCTGGCATCTCACTCTCTTTGAATCTTCTTTATCATGCTAGGATTAGCAGGAAAAAGCAAAAAATTTCAGAATTGCACCTTGCAATGTGGAGATATTACTGTTTGTGCATTTACAATATTCATTGATTTTTGCCATTGAAAAACATGTTTTTCATATACCAGAAATGTTTGAAGCTACTGACTGAATGAAAGGAGCTGGCATCTCACTCTCTTTGAATCTTCTTTATCATGCTAGGATTAACAGGAAAAAGCTAAAAATTTCAGAATTGCACCGTGCAATGTGGAGATATTACTGTTTGTGCATTTACAATATTCATTGATTTTTGCCATTGAAAAACATGTTTTTCATATACCAGAAATGTTTGAAGCTACTGACTGAATGAAAGGAGCTGGCATCTCACTCTCTTTGAATCTTCTTTATCATGCTAAGAGGAGCAGGAAAAAGCAAAAAATTTCAGAATTGCACCTTGCAATGTGGAGAAATTACTGTTTGTGCATTTACAATATTCATTGATTTTTACCATTGAAAAACGTCCAGAAATGATTGAAGCTACTGACTGCATGAAAGTAGCTGGCATCTCACTCTCTTTGAATCTTCTTTATCATGCTAAGAGGAGCAGGAAAAAGCAAAAAATTTCAGACTTGCACCTTGCAATGCGGAGAAATTACTGTTTGTGCATTTACAATATTCATTGATTTTTGCCATTGAAAAACATCATGTTATTCATATACCAGAAATGTTTGAAGCTACTGACTGAATGAAAGGAGCTGGCATCTCACTCTCTTTGAATCTTCTTTATCATGCTAAGAGGAGCAGGAAAAAGCAAAAAATTTCAGAATTGCACCTTGCAATGCGGAGAAATTACTGTTTGTGCATTTACAATATTCATTGATTTTTGCCATTGAAAAACATCATGTTATTCATATACCAGAAATGTTTGAAGCTACTGACTGAATGAAAGGAGCTGGCATCTCACTCTCTTTGAATCTTCTTTATCATGCTAAGAGGAGCAGGAAAAAGCAAAAAATTTCAGAATTGCACCTTGCAATGCGGAGAAATTACTGTTTGTGCTTTTACAATATTCATTGATTTTTGCCATTGAAAAACGTCCAGAAATGATTGAAGCTACTGACTGAATGAAAGGAGCTGGCATCTCACTCTCTTTGAATCTTCTTTATCATGCTAAGAGGAGCAGGAAAAATCAAAAAATTTCAGAATTGCACCTTGCAATGCGGAGAAATTACTGTTTGTGCATTTACAATATTCATTGATTTTTGCCATTGAAAAACATGTTATTCATATACCAGAAATGTTTGAAGCTACTGACTGAATGAAAGGAGCTGGCACCTCACTCTCTTTGAATCTTCTTTATCATGCTAAGAGGAGCGGGAAAAAGCAAAAAATTTCAGAATTGCACCTTGCAATGCGGAGAAATTACTGTTTGTGCATTTACAATATTCATTGATTTTTGCCATTGAAAAACGTCCAGAAATGATTGAAGCTACTGACTGAATGAAAGGAGCTGGCATCTCACTCTCTTTGAATCTTCTTTATCATGCTAAGAGGAGCAGGAAAAAGCAAAAAATTTCAGAATTGCACCTTGCAATGCGGAGAAATTACTGTTTGTGCATTTACAATATTCATTGATTTTTGCCATTGAAAAACGTCCAGAAATGATTGAAGCTACTGACTGAATGAAAGGAGCTGGCATCTCACTCTCTTTGAATCTTCTTTATCATGCTAAGAGGAGCAGGAAAAAGCAAAAAATTTCAGAATTGCACCTTGCAATGCGGAGAAATTACAGTTTGTGCATTTACAATATTCATTGATTTTTGCCATTGAAAAACATCCAGAAATGATTGAAGCTACTGACTGAATGAAAGGAGCTGGCATCTCACTCTCTTTGAATCTTCTTTATCATGCTAAGAGGAGCAGGAAAAAGCAAAAAATTTCAGAATTGCACCTTGCAATGCGGAGAAATTACTGTTTGTGCATTTACAATATTCATTGATTTTTGCCATTGAAAAACATCGTTATTCATATACCAGAAATGTTTGAAGCTACTGACTGAATGAAAGGAGCTGGCATCTCACTCTCTTTGAATCTTCGTTATCATGCTAAGAGGAGCAGGAAAAAGCAAAAAATTTCAGAATTGCACCTTGCAATGTGGAGAAATTACTGTTTGTGCATTTACAATATTCATTGATTTTTACCATTGAAAAACGTCCAGAAATGATTGAAGCTACTGACTGAATGAAAGTAGCTGGCATCTCACTCTCTTTGAATCTTCTTTATCATGCTAAGAGGAGCAGGAAAAAGCAAAAAATTTCAGACTTGCACCTTGCAATGCGGAGAAATTACTGTTTGTGCATTTACAATATTCATTGATTTTTGCCATTGAAAAACGTCCAGAAATGATTGAAGGTACTGACTGAATGAAAGGAGCTGGCATCTCACTCTCTTTGAATCTTCTTTATCATGCTAAGAGGAGCAGGAAAAAGCAAAAAATTTCAGAATTGCACCTTGCAATGCGGAGAAATTACTGTTTGTGCATTTACAATATTCATTGATTTTTGCCACTGAAAAACGTCCAGAAATGATTGAAGCTACTGACTGAATGAAAGGAGCTGGCATCTCACTCTCTTTGAATCTTCTTTATCATGCTAAGAGGAGCAGGAAAAAGCAAAAAATTTCAGAATTGCACCTTGCAATGCGGAGAAATTACAGTTTGTGCATTTACAATATTCATTGATTTTTGCCATTGAAAAACATCCAGAAATGATTGAAGCTACTGACTGAATGAAAGGAGCTGGCATCTCACTCTCTTTGAATCTTCTTTATCATGCTAAGAGGAGCAGGAAAAAGCAAAAAATTTCAGAATTGCACCTTGCAATGCGGAGAAATTACTGTTTGTGCATTTACAATATTCATTGATTTTTGCCATTGAAAAACATCATGTTATTCATATACCAGAAATGTTTGAAGCTACTGACTGAATGAAAGGAGCTGGCATCTCACTCTCTTTGAATCTTCTTTATCATGCTAAGAGGAGCAGGAAAAAGCAAAAAATTTCAGAATTGCACCTTGCAATGTGGAGAAATTACTGTTTGTGCATTTACAATATTCATTGATTTTTACCATTGAAAAACGTCCAGAAATGATTGAAGCTACTGACTGAATGAAAGTAGCTGGCATCTCACTCTCTTTGAATCTTCTTTATCATGCTAAGAGGAGCAGGAAAAAGCAAAAAATTTCAGACTTGCACCTTGCAATGCGGAGAAATTACTGTTTGTGCATTTACAATATTCATTGATTTTTGCCATTGAAAAACATCATGTTATTCATATACAAGAAATGTTTGAAGCTACTGACTGAATGAAAGGAGCTGGCATCTCACTCTCTTTGAATCTTCTTTATCATGCTAAGAGGAGCAGGAAAAAGCAAAAAATTTCAGAATTGCACCTTGCAATGCGGAGAAATTACTGTTTGTGCATTTACAATATTCATTGATTTTTGCCATTGAAAAACATCATGTTATTCATATACCAGAAATGTTTGAAGCTACTGACTGAATGAAAGGAGCTGGCATCTCACTCTCTTTGAATCTTCTTTATCATGCTAAGAGGAGCAGGAAAAAGCAAAAAATTTCAGAATTGCACCTTGCAATGCGGAGAAATTACTGTTTGTGCTTTTACAATATTCATTGATTTTTGCCATTGAAAAACGTCCAGAAATGATTGAAGCTACTGACTGAATGAAAGGAGCTGGCATCTCACTCTCTTTGAATCTTCTTTATCATGCTAAGAGGAGCAGGAAAAATCAAAAAATTTCAGAATTGCACCTTGCAATGCGGAGAAATTACTGTTTGTGCATTTACAATATTCATTGATTTTTGCCATTGAAAAACATGTTATTCATATACCAGAAATGTTTGAAGCTACTGACTGAATGAAAGGAGCTGGCACCTCACTCTCTTTGAATCTTCTTTATCATGCTAAGAGGAGCGGGAAAAAGCAAAAAATTTCAGAATTGCACCTTGCAATGCGGAGAAATTACTGTTTGTGCATTTACAATATTCATTGATTTTTGCCATTGAAAAACATCATGTTATTCATATACCAGAAATGTTTGAAGCTACTGACTGAATGAAAGGAGCTGGCATCTCACTCTCTTTGAATCTTCTTTATCATGCTAAGAGGAGCAGGAAAAAGCAAAAAATTTCAGAATTGCACCTTGCAATGCGGAGAAATTACTGTTTGTGCTTTTACAATATTCATTGATTTTTGCCATTGAAAAACGTCCAGAAATGATTGAAGCTACTGACTGAATGAAAGGAGCTGGCATCTCACTCTCTTTGAATCTTCTTTATCATGCTAAGAGGAGCAGGAAAAATCAAAAAATTTCAGAATTGCACCTTGCAATGCGGAGAAATTACTGTTTGTGCATTTACAATATTCATTGATTTTTGCCATTGAAAAACATGTTATTCATATACCAGAAATGTTTGAAGCTACTGACTGAATGAAAGGAGCTGGCACCTCACTCTCTTTGAATCTTCTTTATCATGCTAAGAGGAGCGGGAAAAAGCAAAAAATTTCAGAATTGCACCTTGCAATGCGGAGAAATTACTGTTTGTGCATTTACAATATTCATTGATTTTTGCCATTGAAAAACGTCCAGAAATGATTGAAGCTACTGACTGAATGAAAGGAGCTGGCATCTCACTCTCTTTGAATCTTCTTTATCATGCTAAGAGGAGCAGGAAAAAGCAAAAAATTTCAGAATTGCACCTTGCAATGCGGAGAAATTACTGTTTGTGCATTTACAATATTCATTGATTTTTGCCATTGAAAAACGTCCAGAAATGATTGAAGCTACTGACTGAATGAAAGGAGCTGGCATCTCACTCTCTTTGAATCTTCTTTATCATGCTAAGAGGAGCAGGAAAAAGCAAAAAATTTCAGAATTGCACCTTGCAATGCGGAGAAATTACAGTTTGTGCATTTACAATATTCATTGATTTTTGCCATTGAAAAACATCCAGAAATGATTGAAGCTACTGACTGAATGAAAGGAGCTGGCATCTCACTCTCTTTGAATCTTCTTTATCATGCTAAGAGGAGCAGGAAAAAGCAAAAAATTTCAGAATTGCACCTTGCAATGCGGAGAAATTACTGTTTGTGCATTTACAATATTCATTGATGTTTGCCATTGAAAAACATCATGTTATTCATATACCAGAAATGTTTGAAGCTACTGACTGAATGAAAGGAGCTGGCATCTCACTCTCTTTGAATCTTCTTTATCATGCTAAGAGGAGCAGGAAAAAGCAAAAAATTTCAGAATTGCACCTTGCAATGTGGAGAAATTACTGTTTGTGCATTTACAATATTCATTGATTTTTACCATTGAAAAACGTCCAGAAATGATTGAAGCTACTGACTGAATGAAAGTAGCTGGCATCTCACTCTCTTTGAATCTTCTTTATCATGCTAAGAGGAGCAGGAAAAAGCAAAAAATTTCAGACTTGCACCTTGCAATGCGGAGAAATTACTGTTTGTGCATTTACAATATTCATTGATTTTTGCCATTGAAAAACATCATGTTATTCATATACCAGAAATGTTTGAAGCTACTGACTGAATGAAAGGAGCTGGCATCTCACTCTCTTTGAATCTTCTTTATCATGCTAAGAGGAGCAGGAAAAAGCAAAAAATTTCAGAATTGCACCTTGCAATGCGGAGAAATTACTGTTTGTGCATTTACAATATTCATTGATTTTTGCCATTGAAAAACATCATGTTATTCATATACCAGAAATGTTTGAAGCTACTGACTGAATGAAAGGAGCTGGCATCTCACTCTCTTTGAATCTTCTTTATCATGCTAAGAGGAGCAGGAAAAAGCAAAAAATTTCAGAATTGCACCTTGCAATGCGGAGAAATTACTGTTTGTGCATTTACAATATTCATTGATTTTTGCCATTGAAAAACGTCCAGAAATGATTGAAGCTACTGACTGAATGAAAGGAGCTGGCATCTCACTCTCTTTGAATCTTCTTTATCATGCTAAGAGGAGCAGGAAAAATCAAAAAATTTCAGAATTGCACCTTGCAATGCGGAGAAATTACTGTTTGTGCATTTACAATATTCATTGATTTTTGCCATTGAAAAACATGTTATTCATATACCAGAAATGTTTGAAGCTACTGACTGAATGAAAGGAGCTGGCACCTCACTCTCTTTCAATCTTCTTTATCATGCTAAGAGGAGCGGGAAAAAGCAAAAAATTTCAGAATTGCACCTTGCAATGCGGAGAAATTACTGTTTGTGCATTTACAATATTCATTGATTTTTGCCATTGAAAAACGTCCAGAAATGATTGAAGGTACTGACTAAATGAAAGGAGCTGTCATCTCACTCTCTTTGAATCTTCTTTATCATGCTAAGAGGAGCAGGAAAAAGCAAAAAATTTCAGAATTGCACCTTGCAATGCGGAGAAATTACTGTTTGTGCATTTACAATATTCATTGATTTTTGCCATTGAAAAACGTCCAGAAATGATTGAAGGTACTGACTAAATGAAAGGAGCTGTCATCTCACTCTCTTTGAATCTTCTTTATCATGCTAAGAGGAGCAGGAAAAAGCAAAAAATTTCAGACTTGCACCTTGCAATGCGGAGAAATTACTGTTTGTGCATTTACAATATTCATTGATTTTTGCCATTGAAAAACATCATGTTATTCATATACCAGAAATGTTTGAAGCTACTGACTGAATGAAAGGAGCTGGCATCTCACTCTCTTTGAATCTTCTTTATCATGCTAAGAGGAGCAGGAAAAAGCAAAAAATTTCAGAATTGCACCTTGCAATGCGGAGAAATTACTGTTTGTGCATTTACAATATTCATTGATTTTTGCCATTGAAAAACGTCCAGAAATGATTGAAGCTACTGACTGAATGAAAGGAGCTGGCATCTCACTCTCTTTGAATCTTCTTTATCATGCTAAGAGGAGCAGGAAAAAGCAAAAAATTTCAGAATTGCACCTTGCAATGCGGAGAAATTACTGTTTGTGCATTTACAATATTCATTGATTTTTGCCATTGAAAAACATCATGTTATTCATATACCAGAAATGTTTGAAGCTACTGACTGAATGAAAGGAGCTGACATCTCACTCTCTTTGAATCTTCTTTATCATGCTAAGAGGAGCAGGAAAAAGCAAAAAATTTCAGAATTGCACCTTGCAATGCGGAGAAATTACTGTTTGTGCATTTACAATATTCATTGATTTTTGCCATTGAAAAACGTCCAGAAATGATTGAAGCTACTGACTGAATGAAAGGAGCTGGCATCTCACTCTCTTTGAATCTTCTTTATCATGCTAAGAGGAGCAGGAAAAAGCAAAAAATTTCAGAATTGCACCTTGCAATGCGGAGAAATTACTGTTTGTGCATTTACAATATTCATTGATTTTTGCCATTGAAAAACATCATGTTATTCATATACCAGAAATGTTTGAAGCTACTGACTGAATGAAAGGAGCTGGCATCTCACTCTCTTTGAATCTTCTTTATCATGCTAAGAGGAGCAGGAAAAAGCAAAAAATTTCAGAATTGCACCTTGCAATGTGGAGAAATTACTGTTTGTGCATTTACAATATTCATTGATTTTTGCCATTGAAAAACATCATGTTATTCATATACCAGAAATGTTTGAAGCTACTGACTGAATGAAAGGAGCTGGCATCTCACTCTCTTTGAATCTTCTTTATCATGCTAAGAGGAGCAGGAAAAAGCAAAAAATTTCAGAATTGCACCTTGCAATGTGGAGAAATTACTGTTTGTGCATTTACAATATTCATTGATTTTTACCATTGAAAAACGTCCAGAAATGATTGAAGCTACTGACTGAATGAAAGTAGCTGGCATCTCACTCTCTTTGAATCTTCTTTATCATGCTAAGAGGAGCAGGAAAAAGCAAAAAATTTCAGACTTGCACCTTGCAATGCGGAGAAATTACTGTTTGTGCATTTACAATATTCATTGATTTTTGCCATTGAAAAACATCATGTTATTCATATACCAGAAATGTTTGAAGCTACTGACTGAATGAAAGGAGCTGGCATCTCACTCTCTTTGAATCTTCTTTATCATGCTAAGAGGAGCAGGAAAAAGCAAAAAATTTCAGAATTGCACCTTGCAATGTGGAGAAATTACTGTTTGTGCATTTACAATATTCATTGATTTTTACCATTGAAAAACGTCCAGAAATGATTGAAGCTACTGACTGAATGAAAGTAGCTGGCATCTCACTCTCTTTGAATCTTCTTTATCATGCTAAGAGGAGCAGGAAAAAGCAAAAAATTTCAGACTTGCACCTTGCAATGCGGAGAAATTACTGTTTGTGCATTTACAATATTCATTGATTTTTGCCATTGAAAAACATCATGTTATTCATATACCAGAAATGTTTGAAGCTACTGACTGAATCAAAGGAGCTGGCATCTCACTCTCTTTGAATCTTCTTTATCATGCTAAGAGGAGCAGGAAAAAGCAAAAAATTTCAGAATTGCACCTTGCAATGCGGAGAAATTACTGTTTGTGCATTTACAATATTCATTGATTTTTGCCATTGAAAAACGTCCAGAAATGATTGAAGCTACTGACTGAATGAAAGGATCTGGCATCTCACTCTCTTTGAATCTTCTTTATCATGCTAAGAGGAGCAGGAAAAAGCAAAAAATTTCAGAATTGCACCTTGCAATGCGGAGAAATTACTGTTTGTGCATTTACAATATTCATTGATTTTTGCCATTGAAAAACGTCCAGAAATGATTGAAGCTACTGATTGAATGAAAGGAGCTGGCATCTCACTCTCTTTGAATCTTCTTTATCATGCTAAGAGGAGCAGGAAAAAGCAAAAAATTTCAGAATTGCACCTTGCAATGCGGAGAAATTACTGTTTGTGCATTTACAATATTCATTGATTTTTGCCATTGAAAAACATGTTATTCATATACCAGAAATGTTTGAAGCTACTGACTGAATGAAAGGAGCTGGCATCTCACTCTCTTTGAATCTTCTTTATCATGCTAAGAGGAGCAGGAAAAAGCAAAAAATTTCAGAATTGCACCTTGCAATGTGGAGAAATTACTGTTTGTGCATTTACAATATTCATTGATTTTTGCCATTGAAAAACATCATGTTATTCATATACCAGAAATGTTTGAAGCTACTGACTGAATGAAAGGAGCTGGCATCTCACTCTCTTTGAATCTTCTTTATCATGCTAAGAGGAGCAGGAAAAAGCAAAAAATTTCAGAATTGCACCTTGCAATGTGGAGAAATTACTGTTTGTGCATTTACAATATTCATTGATTTTTGCCATTGAAAAACATCATGTTATTCATATACCAGAAATGTTTGAAGCTACTGACTGAATGAAAGGAGCTGGCATCTCACTCTCTTTCAATCTTCTTTATCATGCTAAGAGGAGCGGGAAAAAGCAAAAAATTTCAGAATTGCACCTTGCAATGCGGAGAAATTACTGTTTGTGCATTTACAATATTCATTGATTTTTGCCATTGAAAAACGTCCAGAAATGATTGAAGGTACTGACTAAATGAAAGGAGCTGTCATCTCACTCTCTTTGAATCTTCTTTATCATGCTAAGAGGAGCAGGAAAAAGCAAAAAATTTCAGAATTGCACCTTGCAATGCGGAGAAATTACTGTTTGTGCATTTACAATATTCATTGATTTTTGCCATTGAAAAACGTCCAGAAATGATTGAAGGTACTGACTAAATGAAAGGAGCTGTCATCTCACTCTCTTTGAATCTTCTTTATCATGCTAAGAGGAGCAGGAAAAAGCAAAAAATTTCAGACTTGCACCTTGCAATGCGGAGAAATTACTGTTTGTGCATTTACAATATTCATTGATTTTTGCCATTGAAAAACATCATGTTATTCATATACCAGAAATGTTTGAAGCTACTGACTGAATGAAAGGAGCTGGCATCTCACTCTCTTTGAATCTTCTTTATCATGCTAAGAGGAGCAGGAAAAAGCAAAAAATTTCAGAATTGCACCTTGCAATGCGGAGAAATTACTGTTTGTGCATTTACAATATTCATTGATTTTTGCCATTGAAAAACGTCCAGAAATGATTGAAGCTACTGACTGAATGAAAGGAGCTGGCATCTCACTCTCTTTGAATCTTCTTTATCATGCTAAGAGGAGCAGGAAAAAGCAAAAAATTTCAGAATTGCACCTTGCAATGCGGAGAAATTACTGTTTGTGCATTTACAATATTCATTGATTTTTGCCATTGAAAAACATCATGTTATTCATATACCAGAAATGTTTGAAGCTACTGACTGAATGAAAGGAGCTGACATCTCACTCTCTTTGAATCTTCTTTATCATGCTAAGAGGAGCAGGAAAAAGCAAAAAATTTCAGAATTGCACCTTGCAATGCGGAGAAATTACTGTTTGTGCATTTACAATATTCATTGATTTTTGCCATTGAAAAACGTCCAGAAATGATTGAAGCTACTGACTGAATGAAAGGAGCTGGCATCTCACTCTCTTTGAATCTTCTTTATCATGCTAAGAGGAGCAGGAAAAAGCAAAAAATTTCAGAATTGCACCTTGCAATGCGGAGAAATTACTGTTTGTGCATTTACAATATTCATTGATTTTTGCCATTGAAAAACATCATGTTATTCATATACCAGAAATGTTTGAAGCTACTGACTGAATGAAAGGAGCTGGCATCTCACTCTCTTTGAATCTTCTTTATCATGCTAAGAGGAGCAGGAAAAAGCAAAAAATTTCAGAATTGCACCTTGCAATGTGGAGAAATTACTGTTTGTGCATTTACAATATTCATTGATTTTTGCCATTGAAAAACATCATGTTATTCATATACCAGAAATGTTTGAAGCTACTGACTGAATGAAAGGAGCTGGCATCTCACTCTCTTTGAATCTTCTTTATCATGCTAAGAGGAGCAGGAAAAAGCAAAAAATTTCAGAATTGCACCTTGCAATGTGGAGAAATTACTGTTTGTGCATTTACAATATTCATTGATTTTTACCATTGAAAAACGTCCAGAAATGATTGAAGCTACTGACTGAATGAAAGTAGCTGGCATCTCACTCTCTTTGAATCTTCTTTATCATGCTAAGAGGAGCAGGAAAAAGCAAAAAATTTCAGACTTGCACCTTGCAATGCGGAGAAATTACTGTTTGTGCATTTACAATATTCATTGATTTTTGCCATTGAAAAACATCATGTTATTCATATACCAGAAATGTTTGAAGCTACTGACTGAATGAAAGGAGCTGGCATCTCACTCTCTTTGAATCTTCTTTATCATGCTAAGAGGAGCAGGAAAAAGCAAAAAATTTCAGAATTGCACCTTGCAATGTGGAGAAATTACTGTTTGTGCATTTACAATATTCATTGATTTTTACCATTGAAAAACGTCCAGAAATGATTGAAGCTACTGACTGAATGAAAGTAGCTGGCATCTCACTCTCTTTGAATCTTCTTTATCATGCTAAGAGGAGCAGGAAAAAGCAAAAAATTTCAGACTTGCACCTTGCAATGCGGAGAAATTACTGTTTGTGCATTTACAATATTCATTGATTTTTGCCATTGAAAAACATCATGTTATTCATATACCAGAAATGTTTGAAGCTACTGACTGAATCAAAGGAGCTGGCATCTCACTCTCTTTGAATCTTCTTTATCATGCTAAGAGGAGCAGGAAAAAGCAAAAAATTTCAGAATTGCACCTTGCAATGCGGAGAAATTACTGTTTGTGCATTTACAATATTCATTGATTTTTGCCATTGAAAAACGTCCAGAAATGATTGAAGCTACTGACTGAATGAAAGGATCTGGCATCTCACTCTCTTTGAATCTTCTTTATCATGCTAAGAGGAGCAGGAAAAAGCAAAAAATTTCAGAATTGCACCTTGCAATGCGGAGAAATTACTGTTTGTGCATTTACAATATTCATTGATTTTTGCCATTGAAAAACGTCCAGAAATGATTGAAGCTACTGATTGAATGAAAGGAGCTGGCATCTCACTCTCTTTGAATCTTCTTTATCATGCTAAGAGGAGCAGGAAAAAGCAAAAAATTTCAGAATTGCACCTTGCAATGCGGAGAAATTACTGTTTGTGCATTTACAATATTCATTGATTTTTGCCATTGAAAAACATGTTATTCATATACCAGAAATGTTTGAAGCTACTGACTGAATGAAAGGAGCTGGCATCTCACTCTCTTTGAATCTTCTTTATCATGCTAAGAGGAGCAGGAAAAAGCAAAAAATTTCAGAATTGCACCTTGCAATGTGGAGAAATTACTGTTTGTGCATTTACAATATTCATTGATTTTTGCCATTGAAAAACATCATGTTATTCATATACCAGAAATGTTTGAAGCTACTGACTGAATGAAAGGAGCTGGCATCTCACTCTCTTTGAATCTTCTTTATCATGCTAAGAGGAGCAGGAAAAAGCAAAAAATTTCAGAATTGCACCTTGCAATGTGGAGAAATTACTGTTTGTGCATTTACAATATTCATTGATTTTTACCATTGAAAAACGTCCAGAAATGATTGAAGCTACTGACTGAATGAAAGTAGCTGGCATCTCACTCTCTTTGAATCTTCTTTATCATGCTAAGAGGAGCAGGAAAAAGCAAAAAATTTCAGACTTGCACCTTGCAATGCGGAGAAATTACTGTTTGTGCATTTACAATATTCATTGATTTTTGCCATTGAAAAACATCATGTTATTCATATACCAGAAATGTTTGAAGCTACTGACTGAATGAAAGGAGCTGGCATCTCACTCTCTTTGAATCTTCTTTATCATGCTAAGAGGAGCAGGAAAAAGCAAAAAATTTCAGAATTGCACCTTGCAATGTGGAGAAATTACTGTTTGTGCATTTACAATATTCATTGATTTTTACCATTGAAAAACGTCCAGAAATGATTGAAGCTACTGACTGAATGAAAGTAGCTGGCATCTCACTCTCTTTGAATCTTCTTTATCATGCTAAGAGGAGCAGGAAAAAGCAAAAAATTTCAGACTTGCACCTTGCAATGCGGAGAAATTACTGTTTGTGCATTTACAATATTCATTGATTTTTGCCATTGAAAAACATCATGTTATTCATATACCAGAAATGTTTGAAGCTACTGACTGAATCAAAGGAGCTGGCATCTCACTCTCTTTGAATCTTCTTTATCATGCTAAGAGGAGCAGGAAAAAGCAAAAAATTTCAGAATTGCACCTTGCAATGCGGAGAAATTACTGTTTGTGCATTTACAATATTCATTGATTTTTGCCATTGAAAAACGTCCAGAAATGATTGAAGCTACTGACTGAATGAAAGGATCTGGCATCTCACTCTCTTTGAATCTTCTTTATCATGCTAAGAGGAGCAGGAAAAAGCAAAAAATTTCAGAATTGCACCTTGCAATGCGGAGAAATTACTGTTTGTGCATTTACAATATTCATTGATTTTTGCCATTGAAAAACGTCCAGAAATGATTGAAGCTACTGATTGAATGAAAGGAGCTGGCATCTCACTCTCTTTGAATCTTCTTTATCATGCTAAGAGGAGCAGGAAAAAGCAAAAAATTTCAGAATTGCACCTTGCAATGCGGAGAAATTACTGTTTGTGCATTTACAATATTCATTGATTTTTGCCATTGAAAAACATGTTATTCATATACCAGAAATGTTTGAAGCTACTGACTGAATGAAAGGAGCTGGCACCTCACTCTCTTTGAATCTTCTTTATCATGCTAAGAGGAGCAGGAAAAAGCAAAAAATTTCAGAATTGCACCTTGCAATGCGGAGAAATTACTGTTTGTGCATTTACAATATTCATTGATTTTTGCCATTGAAAAACATCATGTTATTCATATACCAGAAATGTTTGAAGCTACTGACTGAATGAAAGGAGTTGGCATCTCACTCTCTTTGAATCTTCTTTATCATGCTAAGAGGAGCAGGAAAAAGCAAAAAATTTCAGAATTGCACCTTGCAATGCGGAGAAATTACTGTTTGTGCATTTACAATATTCATTGATTTTTGCCATTGAAAAACATCATGTTATTCATATACCAGAAATGTTTGAAGCTACTGACTGAATGAAAGGAGCTGGCATCTCACTCTCTTTGAATCTTCTTTATCATGCTAAGAGGAGCAGGAAAAAGCAAAAAATTTTAGAATTGCACATTGCAATGTGGAGAAATTACTGTTTGTGCATTTACAATATTCATTGATTTTTACCATTGAAAAACGTCCAGAAATGATTGAAGCTACTGACTGAATGAAAGTAGCTGGCATCTCACTCTCTTTGAATCTTCTTTATCATGCTAAGAGGAGCAGGAAAAAGCAAAAAATTTCAGACTTGCACCTTGCAATGCGGAGAAATTACTGTTTGTGCATTTACAATATTCATTGATTTTTGCCATTGAAAAACATCATGTTATTCATATTCCAGAAATATTTGAAGCTACTGACTGAATGAAAGGAGCTGGCATCTCACTCTCTTTGAATCTTCTTTATCATGCTAAGAGGAGCAGGAAAAAGCAAAAAATTTCAGAATTGCACCTTGCAATGCGGAGAAATTACTGTTTGTGCATTTACAATATTCATTGATTTTTGCCATTGAAAAACGTCCAGAAATGATTGAAGCTACTGACTGAATGAAAGGAGCTGGCATCTCACTCTCTTTGAATCTTCTTTATCATGCTAAGAGGAGCAGGAAAAAGCAAAAAATTTCAGAATTGCACCTTGCAATGCGGAGAAATTACTGTTTGTGCATTTACAATATTCATTGATTTTTGCCATTGAAAAACATCATGTTATTCATATACCAGAAATGTTTGAAGCTACTGACTGAATGAAAGGAGCTGACATCTCACTCTCTTTGAATCTTCTTTATCATGCTAAGAGGAGCAGGAAAAAGCAAAAAATTTCAGAATTGCACCTTGCAATGCGGAGAAATTACTGTTTGTGCATTTACAATATTCATTGATTTTTGCCATTGAAAAACGTCCAGAAATGATTGAAGCTACTGACTGAATGAAAGGAGCTGGCATCTCACTCTCTTTGAATCTTCTTTATCATGCTAAGAGGAGCAGGAAAAAGCAAAAAATTTCAGAATTGCACCTTGCAATGCGGAGAAATTACTGTTTGTGCATTTACAATATTCATTGATTTTTGCCATTGAAAAACATCATGTTATTCATATACCAGAAATGTTTGAAGCTACTGACTGAATGAAAGGAGCTGGCATCTCACTCTCTTTGAATCTTCTTTATCATGCTAAGAGGAGCAGGAAAAAGCAAAAAATTTCAGAATTGCACCTTGCAATGTGGAGAAATTACTGTTTGTGCATTTACAATATTCATTGATTTTTGCCATTGAAAAACATCATGTTATTCATATACCAGAAATGTTTGAAGCTACTGACTGAATGAAAGGAGCTGGCATCTCACTCTCTTTGAATCTTCTTTATCATGCTAAGAGGAGCAGGAAAAAGCAAAAAATTTCAGAATTGCACCTTGCAATGTGGAGAAATTACTGTTTGTGCATTTACAATATTCATTGATTTTTACCATTGAAAAACGTCCAGAAATGATTGAAGCTACTGACTGAATGAAAGTAGCTGGCATCTCACTCTCTTTGAATCTTCTTTATCATGCTAAGAGGAGCAGGAAAAAGCAAAAAAATTTCAGACTTGCACCTTGCAATGCGGAGAAATTACTGTTTGTGCATTTACAATATTCATTGATTTTTGCCATTGAAAAACATCATGTTATTCATATACCAGAAATGTTTGAAGCTACTGACTGAATGAAAGGAGCTGGCATCTCACTCTCTTTGAATCTTCTTTATCATGCTAAGAGGAGCAGGAAAAAGCAAAAAATTTCAGAATTGCACCTTGCAATGCGGAGAAATTACTGTTTGTGCATTTACAATATTCATTGATTTTTGCCATTGAAAAACATCCAGAAATGATTGAAGCTACTGACTGAATGAAAGGAGCTGGCATCTCACTCTCTTTGAATCTTCTTTATCATGCTAAGAGGAGCAGGAAAAAGCAAAAAATTTCAGAATTGCACCTTGCAATGCGGAGAAATTACTGTTTGTGCATTTACAATATTCATTGATTTTTGCCATTGAAAAACATCCAGAAATGATTGAAGCTACTGACTGAATGAAAGGAGCTGGCATCTCACTCTTTTTGAATCTTCTTTATCATGCTAAGAGGAGCAGGAAAAAGCAAAAAATTTCAGAATTGCACCTTGCAATGCGGAGAAATTACTGTTTGTGCATTTACAATATTCATTGATTTTTGCCCCTGAAAAACATCATGTTATTCATATACCAGAAATGTTTGAAGCTACTGACTGAATGAAAGGAGCTGGCATCTCACTCTCTTTGAATCTTCTTTATCATGCTAAGAGGAGCAGGAAAAAGCAAAAAATTTCAGAATTGCACCTTGCAATGCGGAGAAATTACTGTTTGTGCATTTACAATATTCATTGATTTTTGCCATTGAAAAACATCATGTTATTCATATACCAGAAATGTTTGAAGCTACTGACTGAATGAAAGGAGCTGGCATCTCACTCTCTTTGAATCTTCTTTATCATGCTAAGAGGAGCAGGAAAAAGCAAAAAATTTCAGAATTGCACCTTGCAATGTGGAGAAATTACTGTTTGTGCATTTACAATATTCATTGATTTTTACCATTGAAAAACGTCCAGAAATGATTGAAGCTACTGACTGCATGAAAGTAACTGGCATCTCACTCTCTTTGAATCTTCTTTATCATGCTAAGAGGAGCAGGAAAAAGCAAAAAATTTCAGACTTGCACCTTGCAATGCGGAGAAATTACTGTTTGTGCATTTACAATATTCATTGATTTTTGCCATTGAAAAACATCATGTTATTCATATACCAGAAATGTTTGAAGCTACTGACTGAATGAAAGGAGCTGGCATCTCACTCTCTTTGAATCTTCTTTATCATGCTAAGAGGAGCAGGAAAAAGCAAAAAATTTCAGAATTGCACCTTGCAATGCGGAGAAATTACTGTTTGTGCATTTACAATATTCATTGATTTTTGCCATTGAAAAACGTCCAGAAATGATTGAAGCTACTGACTGAATGAAAGGAGCTGGCATCTCACTCTCTTTGAATCTTCTTTATCATGCTAAGAGGAGCAGGAAAAAGCAAAAAATTTCAGACTTGCACCTTGCAATGCGGAGAAATTACTGTTTGTGCATTTACAATATTCATTGATTTTTGCCATTGAAAAACATGTTTTTCATATACCAGAAATGTTTGAAGCTACTGACTGAATGAAAGGAGCTGGCATCTCACTCTCTTTGAATCTTCTTTATCATGCTAGGATTAACAGGAAAAAGCAAAAAATTTCAGAATTGCACCTTGCAATGTGGAGATATTACTGTTTGTGCATTTACAATATTCATTGATTTTTGCCATTGAAAAACATGTTTTTCATATACCAGAAATGTTTGAAGCTACTGACTGAATGAAAGGAGCTGGCATCTCACTCTCTTTGAATCTTCTTTATCATGCTAGGATTAACAGGAAAAAGCTAAAAATTTCAGAATTGCACCGTGCAATGTGGAGATATTACTGTTTGTGCATTTACAATATTCATTGATTTTTGCCATTGAAAAACATGTTTTTCATATACCAGAAATGTTTGAAGCTACTGACTGAATGAAAGGAGCTGGCATCTCACTCTCTTTGAATCTTCTTTATCATGCTACGATTAGCAGGAAAAAGCAAAAAATTTCAGAATTGCACCTTGCAATGTGGAGATATTACTGTTTGTGAATTTACAATATTCATTGATTTTTGCCATTGAAAAACATGTTTTTCATATACCAGAAATGTTTGAAGCTACTGACTGAATGAAAGGAGCTGGCATCTCACTCTCTTTGAATCTTCTTTATCATGCTAGGATTAACAGGAAAAAGCAAAAAATTTCAGAATTGCACCTTGCAATGTGGAGATATTACTGTTTGTGCATTTACAATATTCATTGATTTTTGCCATTGAAAAACATGTTTTTCATATACCAGAAATGTTTGAAGCTACTGACTGAATGAAAGGAGCTGGCATCTCACTCTCTTTGAATCTTCTTTATCATGCTAGGATTAGCAGGAAAAAGCAAAAAATTTCAGAATTGCACCTTGCAATGTGGAGATATTACTGTTTGTGCATTTACAATATTCATTGATTTTTGCCATTGAAAAACATGTTTTTCATATACCAGAAATGTTTGAAGCTACTGACTGAATGAAAGGAGCTGGCATCTCACTCTCTTTGAATCTTCTTTATCATGCTAAGAGGAGCAGGAAAAAGCAAAAAATTTTAGAATTGCACATTGCAATGTGGAGAAATTACTGTTTGTGCATTTACAATATTCATTGATTTTTACCATTGAAAAACGTCCAGAAATGATTGAAGCTACTGACTGAATGAAAGTAGCTGGCATCTCACTCTCTTTGAATCTTCTTTATCATGCTAAGAGGAGCAGGAAAAAGCAAAAAATTTCAGACTTGCACCTTGCAATGCGGAGAAATTACTGTTTGTGCATTTACAATATTCATTGATTTTTGC
Organism: Phyllobates terribilis; assembly: GCF_046119375.1. Taxonomy (NCBI): domain Eukaryota; kingdom Metazoa; phylum Chordata; class Amphibia; order Anura; family Dendrobatidae; genus Phyllobates; species Phyllobates terribilis. The sequence continues at coordinate 59,677 of NW_027364648.1, read as the reverse complement.
CATTGAAAAACATCATGTTATTCATATTCCAGAAATATTTGAAGGTACTGACTGAATGAAAGGAGCTGGCATCTCACTCTCTTTGAATCTTCTTTATCATGCTAAGAGGAGCAGGAAAAAGCAAAAAATTTCAGAATTGCACCTTGCAATGCGGAGAAATTACTGTTTGTGCATTTACAATATTCATTGATTTTTGCCATTGAAAAACGTCCAGAAATGATTGAAGCTACTGACTGAATGAAAGGAGCTGGCATCTCACTCTCTTTGAATCTTCTTTATCATGCTAAGAGGAGCAGGAAAAAGCAAAAAATTTCAGAATTGCACCTTGCAATGCGGAGAAATTACTGTTTGTGCATTTACAATATTCATTGATTTTTGCCATTGAAAAACATCATGTTATTCATATACCAGAAATGTTTGAAGCTACTGACTGAATGAAAGGAGCTGACATCTCACTCTCTTTGAATCTTCTTTATCATGCTAAGAGGAGCAGGAAAAAGCAAAAAATTTCAGAATTGCACCTTGCAATGCGGAGAAATTACTGTTTGTGCATTTACAATATTCATTGATTTTTGCCATTGAAAAACGTCCAGAAATGATTGAAGCTACTGACTGAATGAAAGGAGCTGGCATCTCACTCTCTTTGAATCTTCTTTATCATGCTAAGAGGAGCAGGAAAAATCAAAAAATTTCAGAATTGCACCTTGCAATGCGGAGAAATTACTGTTTGTGCATTTACAATATTCATTGATTTTTGCCATTGAAAAACATCATGTTATTCATATACCAGAAATGTTTGAAGCTACTGACTGAATGAAAGGAGCTGGCATCTCACTCTCTTTGAATCTTCTTTATCATGCTAAGAGGAGCAGGAAAAAGCAAAAAATTTCAGAATTTCACCTTGCAATGTGGAGAAATTACTGTTTGTGCATTTACAATATTCATTGATTTTTGCCATTGAAAAACATCATGTTATTCATATACCAGAAATGTTTGAAGCTACTGACTGAATGAAAGGAGCTGGCATCTCACTCTCTTTGAATCTTCTTTATCATGCTAAGAGGAGCAGGAAAAAGCAAAAAATTTCAGAATTGCACCTTGCAATGTGGAGAAATTACTGTTTGTGCATTTACAATATTCATTGATTTTTACCATTGAAAAACGTCCAGAAATGATTGAAGCTACTGACTGAATGAAAGTAGCTGGCATCTCACTCTCTTTGAATCTTCTTTATCATGCTAAGAGGAGCAGGAAAAAGCAAAAAAATTTCAGACTTGCACCTTGCAATGCGGAGAAATTACTGTTTGTGCATTTACAATATTCATTGATTTTTGCCATTGAAAAACATCATGTTATTCATATACCAGAAATGTTTGAAGCTACTGACTGAATGAAAGGAGCTGGCATCTCACTCTCTTTGAATCTTCTTTATCATGCTAAGAGGAGCAGGAAAAAGCAAAAAATTTCAGAATTGCACCTTGCAATGCGGAGAAATTACTGTTTGTGCATTTACAATATTCATTGATTTTTGCCATTGAAAAACATCCAGAAATGATTGAAGCTACTGACTGAATGAAAGGAGCTGGCATCTCACTCTCTTTGAATCTTCTTTATCATGCTAAGAGGAGCAGGAAAAAGCAAAAAATTTCAGAATTGCACCTTGCAATGCGGAGAAATTACTGTTTGTGCATTTACAATATTCATTGATTTTTGCCATTGAAAAACATCCAGAAATGATTGAAGCTACTGACTGAATGAAAGGAGCTGGCATCTCACTCTTTTTGAATCTTCTTTATCATGCTAAGAGGAGCAGGAAAAAGCAAAAAATTTCAGAATTGCACCTTGCAATGCGGAGAAATTACTGTTTGTGCATTTACAATATTCATTGATTTTTGCCCCTGAAAAACATCATGTTATTCATATACCAGAAATGTTTGAAGCTACTGACTGAATGAAAGGAGCTGGCATCTCACTCTCTTTGAATCTTCTTTATCATGCTAAGAGGAGCAGGAAAAAGCAAAAAATTTCAGAATTGCACCTTGCAATGCGGAGAAATTACTGTTTGTGCATTTACAATATTCATTGATTTTTGCCATTGAAAAACATCATGTTATTCATATACCAGAAATGTTTGAAGCTACTGACTGAATGAAAGGAGCTGGCATCTCACTCTCTTTGAATCTTCTTTATCATGCTAAGAGGAGCAGGAAAAAGCAAAAAATTTCAGAATTGCACCTTGCAATGTGGAGAAATTACTGTTTGTGCATTTACAATATTCATTGATTTTTACCATTGAAAAACGTCCAGAAATGATTGAAGCTACTGACTGCATGAAAGTAACTGGCATCTCACTCTCTTTGAATCTTCTTTATCATGCTAAGAGGAGCAGGAAAAAGCAAAAAATTTCAGACTTGCACCTTGCAATGCGGAGAAATTACTGTTTGTGCATTTACAATATTCATTGATTTTTGCCATTGAAAAACATCATGTTATTCATATACCAGAAATGTTTGAAGCTACTGACTGAATGAAAGGAGCTGGCATCTCACTCTCTTTGAATCTTCTTTATCATGCTAAGAGGAGCAGGAAAAAGCAAAAAATTTCAGAATTGCACCTTGCAATGCGGAGAAATTACTGTTTGTGCATTTACAATATTCATTGATTTTTGCCATTGAAAAACGTCCAGAAATGATTGAAGCTACTGACTGAATGAAAGGAGCTGGCATCTCACTCTCTTTGAATCTTCTTTATCATGCTAAGAGGAGCAGGAAAAAGCAAAAAATTTCAGACTTGCACCTTGCAATGCGGAGAAATTACTGTTTGTGCATTTACAATATTCATTGATTTTTGCCATTGAAAAACATGTTTTTCATATACCAGAAATGTTTGAAGCTACTGACTGAATGAAAGGAGCTGGCATCTCACTCTCTTTGAATCTTCTTTATCATGCTAGGATTAACAGGAAAAAGCAAAAAATTTCAGAATTGCACCTTGCAATGTGGAGATATTACTGTTTGTGCATTTACAATATTCATTGATTTTTGCCATTGAAAAACATGTTTTTCATATACCAGAAATGTTTGAAGCTACTGACTGAATGAAAGGAGCTGGCATCTCACTCTCTTTGAATCTTCTTTATCATGCTAGGATTAACAGGAAAAAGCTAAAAATTTCAGAATTGCACCGTGCAATGTGGAGATATTACTGTTTGTGCATTTACAATATTCATTGATTTTTGCCATTGAAAAACATGTTTTTCATATACCAGAAATGTTTGAAGCTACTGACTGAATGAAAGGAGCTGGCATCTCACTCTCTTTGAATCTTCTTTATCATGCTACGATTAGCAGGAAAAAGCAAAAAATTTCAGAATTGCACCTTGCAATGTGGAGATATTACTGTTTGTGAATTTACAATATTCATTGATTTTTGCCATTGAAAAACATGTTTTTCATATACCAGAAATGTTTGAAGCTACTGACTGAATGAAAGGAGCTGGCATCTCACTCTCTTTGAATCTTCTTTATCATGCTAGGATTAACAGGAAAAAGCAAAAAATTTCAGAATTGCACCTTGCAATGTGGAGATATTACTGTTTGTGCATTTACAATATTCATTGATTTTTGCCATTGAAAAACATGTTTTTCATATACCAGAAATGTTTGAAGCTACTGACTGAATGAAAGGAGCTGGCATCTCACTCTCTTTGAATCTTCTTTATCATGCTAGGATTAGCAGGAAAAAGCAAAAAATTTCAGAATTGCACCTTGCAATGTGGAGATATTACTGTTTGTGCATTTACAATATTCATTGATTTTTGCCATTGAAAAACATGTTTTTCATATACCAGAAATGTTTGAAGCTACTGACTGAATGAAAGGAGCTGGCATCTCACTCTCTTTGAATCTTCTTTATCATGCTAGGATTAACAGGAAAAAGCTAAAAATTTCAGAATTGCACCGTGCAATGTGGAGATATTACTGTTTGTGCATTTACAATATTCATTGATTTTTGCCATTGAAAAACATGTTTTTCATATACCAGAAATGTTTGAAGCTACTGACTGAATGAAAGGAGCTGGCATCTCACTCTCTTTGAATCTTCTTTATCATGCTAGGATTAGCAGGAAAAAGCAAAAAATTTCAGAATTGCACCTTGCAATGTGGAGATATTACTGTTTGTGCATTTACAATATTCATTGATTTTTGCCATTGAAAAACATGTTTTTTATATACCAGAAATGTTTGAAGCTACTGACTGAATGAAAGGAGCTGGCATCTCACTCTCTTTGAATCTTCTTTATCATGCTAGGATTAACAGGAAAAAGCAAAAAATTTCAGAATTGCACCTTGCAATGTGGAGATATTACTGTTTGTGCATTTACAATATTCATTGATTTTTGCCATTGAAAAACATGTTTTTCATATACCAGAAATGTTTGAAGCTACTGACTGAATGAAAGGAGCTGGCATCTCACTCTCTTTGAATCTTCTTTATCATGCTAGGATTAGCAGGAAAAAGCAAAAAAATTCAGAATTGCACCTTGCAATGTGGAGATATTACTGTTTGTGCATTTACAATATTCATTGATTTTTGCCATTGAAAAACATGTTTTTCATATACCAGAAATGTTTGAAGCTACTGACTGAATGAAAGGAGCTGGCATCTCACTCTCTTTGAATCTTCTTTATCATGCTAGGATTAACAGGAAAAAGCTAAAAATTTCAGAATTGCACCGTGCAATGTGGAGATATTACTGTTTGTGCATTTACAATATTCATTGATTTTTGCCATTGAAAAACATGTTTTTCATATACCAGAAATGTTTGAAGCTACTGACTGAATGAAAGGAGCTGGCATCTCACTCTCTTTGAATCTTCTTTATCATGCTAGGATTAGCAGGAAAAAGCAAAAAATTTCAGAATTGCACCTTGCAATGTGGAGATATTACTGTTTGTGCATTTACAATATTCATTGATTTTTGCCATTGAAAAACATGTTTTTCATATACCAGAAATGTTTGAAGCTACTGACTGAATGAAAGGAGCTGGCATCTCACTCTCTTTGAATCTTCTTTATCATGCTAGGATTAACAGGAAAAAGCAAAAAATTTCAGAATTGCACCTTGCAATGTGGAGATATTACTGTTTGTGCATTTACAATATTCATTGATTTTTGCCATTGAAAAACATGTTTTTCATATACCAGAAATGTTTGAAGCTACTGACTGAATGAAAGGAGCTGGCATCTCACTCTCTTTGAATCTTCTTTATCATGCTAGGATTAACAGGAAAAAGCTAAAAATTTCAGAATTGCACCGTGCAATGTGGAGATATTACTGTTTGTGCATTTACAATATTCATTGATTTTTGCCATTGAAAAACATGTTTTTCATATACCAGAAATGTTTGAAGCTACTGACTGAATGAAAGGAGCTGGCATCTCACTCTCTTTGAATCTTCTTTATCATGCTAGGATTAGCAGGAAAAAGCAAAAAATTTCAGAATTGCACCTTGCAATGTGGAGATATTACTGTTTGTGCATTTACAATATTCATTGATTTTTGCCATTGAAAAACATGTTTTTCATATACCAGAAATGTTTGAAGCTACTGACTGAATGAAAGGAGCTGGCATCTCACTCTCTTTGAATCTTCTTTATCATGCTAGGATTAACAGGAAAAAGCTAAAAATTTCAGAATTGCACCGTGCAATGTGGAGATATTACTGTTTGTGCATTTACAATATTCATTGATTTTTGCCATTGAAAAACATGTTTTTCATATACCAGAAATGTTTGAAGCTACTGACTGAATGAAAGGAGCTGGCATCTCACTCTCTTTGAATCTTCTTTATCATGCTAGGATTAGCAGGAAAAAGCAAAAAATTTCAGAATTGCACCTTGCAATGTGGAGATATTACTGTTTGTGCATTTACAATATTCATTGATTTTTGCCATTGAAAAACATGTTTTTCATATACCAGAAATGTTTGAAGCTACTGACTGAATGAAAGGAGCTGGCATCTCACTCTCTTTGAATCTTCTTTATCATGCTAGGATTAACAGGAAAAAGCAAAGAATTTCAGAATTGCACCTTGCAATGTGGAGATATTACTGTTTGTGCATTTACAATATTCATTGATTTTTGCCATTGAAAAACATGTTTTTCATATACCAGAAATGTTTGAAGCTACTGACTGAATGAAAGGAGCTGGCATCTCACTCTCTTTGAATCTTCTTTATCATGCTAGGATTAACAGGAAAAAGCTAAAAATTTCAGAATTGCACCGTGCAATGTGGAGATATTACTGTTTGTGCATTTACAATATTCATTGATTTTTGCCATTGAAAAACATGTTTTTCATATACCAGAAATGTTTGAAGCTACTGACTGAATGAAAGGAGCTGGCATCTCACTCTCTTTGAATCTTCTTTATCATGCTAGGATTAGCAGGAAAAAGCAAAAAATTTCAGAATTGCACCTTGCAATGTGGAGATATTACTGTTTGTGCATTTACAATATTCATTGATTTTTGCCATTGAAAAACATGTTTTTCATATACCAGAAATGTTTGAAGCTACTGACTGAATGAAAGGAGCTGGCATCTCACTCTCTTTGAATCTTCTTTATCATGCTAGGATTAACAGGAAAAAGCTAAAAATTTCAGAATTGCACCGTGCAATGTGGAGATATTACTGTTTGTGCATTTACAATATTCATTGATTTTTGCCATTGAAAAACATGTTTTTCATATACCAGAAATGTTTGAAGCTACTGACTGAATGAAAGGAGCTGGCATCTCACTCTCTTTGAATCTTCTTTATCATGCTAAGAGGAGCAGGAAAAAGCAAAAAATTTCAGAATTGCACCTTGCAATGTGGAGAAATTACTGTTTGTGCATTTACAATATTCATTGATTTTTACCATTGAAAAACGTCCAGAAATGATTGAAGCTACTGACTGCATGAAAGTAGCTGGCATCTCACTCTCTTTGAATCTTCTTTATCATGCTAAGAGGAGCAGGAAAAAGCAAAAAATTTCAGACTTGCACCTTGCAATGCGGAGAAATTACTGTTTGTGCATTTACAATATTCATTGATTTTTGCCATTGAAAAACATCATGTTATTCATATACCAGAAATGTTTGAAGCTACTGACTGAATGAAAGGAGCTGGCATCTCACTCTCTTTGAATCTTCTTTATCATGCTAAGAGGAGCAGGAAAAAGCAAAAAATTTCAGAATTGCACCTTGCAATGCGGAGAAATTACTGTTTGTGCATTTACAATATTCATTGATTTTTGCCATTGAAAAACATCGTTATTCATATACCAGAAATGTTTGAAGCTACTGACTGAATGAAAGGAGCTGGCATCTCACTCTCTTTGAATCTTCTTTATCATGCTAAGAGGAGCAGGAAAAAGCAAAAAATTTCAGAATTGCACCTTGCAATGCGGAGAAATTACTGTTTGTGCTTTTACAATATTCATTGATTTTTGCCATTGAAAAACGTCCAGAAATGATTGAAGCTACTGACTGAATGAAAGGAGCTGGCATCTCACTCTCTTTGAATCTTCTTTATCATGCTAAGAGGAGCAGGAAAAATCAAAAAATTTCAGAATTGCACCTTGCAATGCGGAGAAATTACTGTTTGTGCATTTACAATATTCATTGATTTTTGCCATTGAAAAACATGTTATTCATATACCAGAAATGTTTGAAGCTACTGACTGAATGAAAGGAGCTGGCACCTCACTCTCTTTGAATCTTCTTTATCATGCTAAGAGGAGCGGGAAAAAGCAAAAAATTTCAGAATTGCACCTTGCAATGCGGAGAAATTACTGTTTGTGCATTTACAATATTCATTGATTTTTGCCATTGAAAAACGTCCAGAAATGATTGAAGCTACTGACTGAATGAAAGGAGCTGGCATCTCACTCTCTTTGAATCTTCTTTATCATGCTAAGAGGAGCAGGAAAAAGCAAAAAATTTCAGAATTGCACCTTGCAATGCGGAGAAATTACTGTTTGTGCATTTACAATATTCATTGATTTTTGCCATTGAAAAACGTCCAGAAATGATTGAAGCTACTGACTGAATGAAAGGAGCTGGCATCTCACTCTCTTTGAATCTTCTTTATCATGCTAAGAGGAGCAGGAAAAAGCAAAAAATTTCAGAATTGCACCTTGCAATGCGGAGAAATTACAGTTTGTGCATTTACAATATTCATTGATTTTTGCCATTGAAAAACATCCAGAAATGATTGAAGCTACTGACTGAATGAAAGGAGCTGGCATCTCACTCTCTTTGAATCTTCTTTATCATGCTAAGAGGAGCAGGAAAAAGCAAAAAATTTCAGAATTGCACCTTGCAATGCGGAGAAATTACTGTTTGTGCATTTACAATATTCATTGATTTTTGCCATTGAAAAACATCGTTATTCATATACCAGAAATGTTTGAAGCTACTGACTGAATGAAAGGAGCTGGCATCTCACTCTCTTTGAATCTTCGTTATCATGCTAAGAGGAGCAGGAAAAAGCAAAAAATTTCAGAATTGCACCTTGCAATGTGGAGAAATTACTGTTTGTGCATTTACAATATTCATTGATTTTTACCATTGAAAAACGTCCAGAAATGATTGAAGCTACTGACTGAATGAAAGTAGCTGGCATCTCACTCTCTTTGAATCTTCTTTATCATGCTAAGAGGAGCAGGAAAAAGCAAAAAATTTCAGAATTGCACCTTGCAATGCGGAGAAAATACTGTTTGTGCATTTACAATATTCATTGATTTTTGCCATTGAAAAACGTCCAGAAATGATTGAAGGTACTGACTGAATGAAAGGAGCTGGCATCTCACTCTCTTTGAATCTTCTTTATCATGCTAAGAGGAGCAGGAAAAAGCAAAAAATTTCAGAATTGCACCTTGCAATGCGGAGAAATTACTGTTTGTGCATTTACAATATTCATTGATTTTTGCCACTGAAAAACGTCCAGAAATGATTGAAGCTACTGACTGAATGAAAGGAGCTGGCATCTCACTCTCTTTGAATCTTCTTTATCATGCTAAGAGGAGCAGGAAAAAGCAAAAAATTTCAGAATTGCACCTTGCAATGCGGAGAAATTACAGTTTGTGCATTTACAATATTCATTGATTTTTGCCATTGAAAAACATCCAGAAATGATTGAAGCTACTGACTGAATGAAAGGAGCTGGCATCTCACTCTCTTTGAATCTTCTTTATCATGCTAAGAGGAGCAGGAAAAAGCAAAAAATTTCAGAATTGCACCTTGCAATGCGGAGAAATTACTGTTTGTGCATTTACAATATTCATTGATTTTTGCCATTGAAAAACATCATGTTATTCATATACCAGAAATGTTTGAAGCTACTGACTGAATGAAAGGAGCTGGCATCTCACTCTCTTTGAATCTTCTTTACCATGCTAAGAGGAGCAGGAAAAAGCAAAAAATTTCAGAATTGCACCTTGCAATGTGGAGAAATTACTGTTTGTGCATTTACAATATTCATTGATTTTTACCATTGAAAAACGTCCAGAAATGATTGAAGCTACTGACTGAATGAAAGTAGCTGGCATCTCACTCTCTTTGAATCTTCTTTATCATGCTAAGAGGAGCAGGAAAAAGCAAAAAATTTCAGACTTGCACCTTGCAATGCGGAGAAATTACTGTTTGTGCATTTACAATATTCATTGATTTTTGCCATTGAAAAACATCATGTTATTCATATACCAGAAATGTTTGAAGCTACTGACTGAATGAAAGGAGCTGGCATCTCACTCTCTTTGAATCTTCTTTATCATGCTAAGAGGAGCAGGAAAAAGCAAAAAATTTCAGAATTGCACCTTGCAATGCGGAGAAATTACTGTTTGTGCATTTACAATATTCATTGATTTTTGCCATTGAAAAACATCATGTTATTCATATACCAGAAATGTTTGAAGCTACTGACTGAATGAAAGGAGCTGGCATCTCACTCTCTTTGAATCTTCTTTATCATGCTAAGAGGAGCAGGAAAAAGCAAAAAATTTCAGAATTGCACCTTGCAATGCGGAGAAATTACTGTTTGTGCATTTACAATATTCATTGATTTTTGCCATTGAAAAACGTCCAGAAATGATTGAAGCTACTGACTGAATGAAAGGAGCTGGCATCTCACTCTCTTTGAATCTTCTTTATCATGCTAAGAGGAGCAGGAAAAATCAAAAAATTTCAGAATTGCACCTTGCAATGCGGAGAAATTGCTGTTTGTGCATTTACAATATTCATTGATTTTTGCCATTGAAAAACATGTTATTCATATACCAGAAATGTTTGAAGCTACTGACTGAATGAAAGGAGCTGGCACCTCACTCTCTTTCAATCTTCTTTATCATGCTAAGAGGAGCGGGAAAAAGCAAAAAATTTCAGAATTGCACCTTGCAATGCGGAGAAATTACTGTTTGTGCATTTACAATATTCATTGATTTTTGCCATTGAAAAACGTCCAGAAATGATTGAAGGTACTGACTAAATGAAAGGAGCTGTCATCTCACTCTCTTTGAATCTTCTTTATCATGCTAAGAGGAGCAGGAAAAAGCAAAAAATTTCAGAATTGCACCTTGCAATGCGGAGAAATTACTGTTTGTGCATTTACAATATTCATTGATTTTTGCCATTGAAAAACATCATGTTATTCATATACCAGAAATGTTTGAAGCTACTGACTGAATGAAAGGAGCTGGCATCTCACTCTCTTTGAATCTTCTTTATCATGCTAAGAGGAGCAGGAAAAAGCAAAAAATTTCAGAATTGCACCTTGCAATGTGGAGAAATTACTGTTTGTGCATTTACAATATTCATTGATTTTTACCATTGAAAAACGTCCAGAAATGATTGAAGCTACTGACTGAATGAAAGTAGCTGGCATCTCACTCTCTTTGAATCTTCTTTATCATGCTAAGAGGAGCAGGAAAAAGCAAAAAATTTCAGACTTGCACCTTGCAATGCGGAGAAATTACTGTTTGTGCATTTACAATATTCATTGATTTTTGCCATTGAAAAACATCATGTTATTCATATACCAGAAATGTTTGAAGCTACTGACTGAATGAAAGGAGCTGGCATCTCACTCTCTTTGAATCTTCTTTATCATGCTAAGAGGAGCAGGAAAAAGCAAAAAATTTCAGAATTGCACCTTGCAATGCGGAGAAATTACTGTTTGTGCATTTACAATATTCATTGATTTTTGCCATTGAAAAACATCATGTTATTCATATACCAGAAATGTTTGAAGCTACTGACTGAATGAAAGGAGCTGGCATCTCACTCTCTTTGAATCTTCTTTATCATGCTAAGAGGAGCAGGAAAAAGCAAAAAATTTCAGAATTGCACCTTGCAATGCGGAGAAATTACTGTTTGTGCATTTACAATATTCATTGATTTTTGCCATTGAAAAACGTCCAGAAATGATTGAAGCTACTGACTGAATGAAAGGAGCTGGCATCTCACTCTCTTTGAATCTTCTTTATCATGCTAAGAGGAGCAGGAAAAATCAAAAAATTTCAGAATTGCACCTTGCAATGCGGAGAAATTGCTGTTTGTGCATTTACAATATTCATTGATTTTTGCCATTGAAAAACATGTTATTCATATACCAGAAATGTTTGAAGCTACTGACTGAATGAAAGGAGCTGGCACCTCACTCTCTTTCAATCTTCTTTATCATGCTAAGAGGAGCGGGAAAAAGCAAAAAATTTCAGAATTGCACCTTGCAATGCGGAGAAATTACTGTTTGTGCATTTACAATATTCATTGATTTTTGCCATTGAAAAACGTCCAGAAATGATTGAAGGTACTGACTAAATGAAAGGAGCTGTCATCTCACTCTCTTTGAATCTTCTTTATCATGCTAAGAGGAGCAGGAAAAAGCAAAAAATTTCAGAATTGCACCTTGCAATGCGGAGAAATTACTGTTTGTGCATTTACAATATTCATTGATTTTTGCCATTGAAAAACGTCCAGAAATGATTGAAGCTACTGACTGAATGAAAGGAGCTGGCATCTCACTCTCTTTGAATCTTCTTTATCATGCTAAGAGGAGCAGGAAAAAGCAAAAAATTTCAGAATTGCACCTTGCAATACGGAGAAATTACAGTTTGTGCATTTACAATATTCATTGATTTTTGCCATTGAAAAACATCCAGAAATGATTGAAGCTACTGACTGAATGAAAGGAGCTGGCATCTCACTCTCTTTGAATCTTCTTTATCATGCTAAGAGGAGCAGGAAAAAGCAAAAAATTTCAGACTTGCACCTTGCAATGCGGAGAAATTACTGTTTGTGCATTTACAATATTCATTGATTTTTGCCATTGAAAAACATCATGTTATTCATATACCAGAAATGTTTGAAGCTACTGACTGAATGAAAGGAGCTGGCATCTCACTCTCTTTGAATCTTCTTTATCATGCTAAGAGGAGCAGGAAAAAGCAAAAAATTTCAGAATTGCACCTTGCAATGCGGAGAAATTACTGTTTGTGCATTTACAATATTCATTGATTTTTGCCATTGAAAAACGTCCAGAAATGATTGAAGCTACTGACTGAATGAAAGGAGCTGGCATCTCACTCTCTTTGAATCTTCTTTATCATGCTAAGAGGAGCAGGAAAAAGCAAAAAATTTCAGAATTGCACCTTGCAATGCGGAGAAATTACTGTTTGTGCATTTACAATATTCATTGATTTTTGCCATTGAAAAACATCATGTTATTCATATACCAGAAATGTTTGAAGCTACTGACTGAATGAAAGGAGCTGACATCTCACTCTCTTTGAATCTTCTTTATCATGCTAAGAGGAGCAGGAAAAAGCAAAAAATTTCAGAATTGCACCTTGCAATGCGGAGAAATTACTGTTTGTGCATTTACAATATTCATTGATTTTTGCCATTGAAAAACGTCCAGAAATGATTGAAGCTACTGACTGAATGAAAGGAGCTGGCATCTCACTCTCTTTGAATCTTCTTTATCATGCTAAGAGGAGCAGGAAAAAGCAAAAAATTTCAGAATTGCACCTTGCAATGCGGAGAAATTACTGTTTGTGCATTTACAATATTCATTGATTTTTGCCATTGAAAAACATCATGTTATTCATATACCAGAAATGTTTGAAGCTACTGACTGAATGAAAGGAGCTGGCATCTCACTCTCTTTGAATCTTCTTTATCATGCTAAGAGGAGCAGGAAAAAGCAAAAAATTTCAGAATTGCACCTTGCAATGTGGAGAAATTACTGTTTGTGCATTTACAATATTCATTGATTTTTACCATTGAAAAACGTCCAGAAATGATTGAAGCTACTGACTGAATGAAAGTAGCTGGCATCTCACTCTCTTTGAATCTTCTTTATCATGCTAAGAGGAGCAGGAAAAAGCAAAAAATTTCAGACTTGCACCTTGCAATGCGGAGAAATTACTGTTTGTGCATTTACAATATTCATTGATTTTTGCCATTGAAAAACATCATGTTATTCATATACCAGAAATGTTTGAAGCTACTGACTGAATGAAAGGAGCTGGCATCTCATTCTCTTTGAATCTTCTTTATCATGCTAAGAGGAGCAGGAAAAAGCAAAAAATTTCAGAATTGCACCTTGCAATGTGGAGAAATTACTGTTTGTGCATTTACAATATTCATTGATTTTTACCATTGAAAAACGTCCAGAAATGATTGAAGCTACTGACTGAATGAAAGTAGCTGGCATCTCACTCTCTTTGAATCTTCTTTATCATGCTAAGAGGAGCAGGAAAAAGCAAAAAATTTCAGACTTGCACCTTGCAATGCGGAGAAATTACTGTTTGTGCATTTACAATATTCATTGATTTTTGCCATTGAAAAACATCATGTTATTCATATACCAGAAATGTTTGAAGATACTGACTGAATCAAAGGAGCTGGCATCTCACTCTCTTTGAATCTTCTTTATCATGCTAAGAGGAGCAGGAAAAAGCAAAAAATTTCAGAATTGCACCTTGCAATGCGGAGAAATTACTGTTTGTGCATTTACAATATTCATTGATTTTTGCCATTGAAAAACGTCCAGAAATGATTGAAGCTACTGACTGAATGAAAGGATCTGGCATCTCACTCTCTTTGAATCTTCTTTATCATGCTAAGAGGAGCAGGAAAAAGCAAAAAATTTCAGAATTGCACCTTGCAATGCGGAGAAATTACTGTTTGTGCATTTACAATATTCATTGATTTTTGCCATTGAAAAACGTCCAGAAATGATTGAAGCTACTGATTGAATGAAAGGAGCTGGCATCTCACTCTCTTTGAATCTTCTTTATCATGCTAAGAGGAGCAGGAAAAAGCAAAAAATTTCAGAATTGCACCTTGCAATGCGGAGAAATTACTGTTTGTGCATTTACAATATTCATTGATTTTTGCCATTGAAAAACATCATGTTATTCATATACCAGAAATGTTTGAAGCTACTGACTGAATGAAAGGAGTTGGCATCTCACTCTCTTTGAATCTTCTTTATCATGCTAAGAGGAGCAGGAAAAAGCAAAAAATTTCAGAATTGCACCTTGCAATGCGGAGAAATTACTGTTTGTGCATTTACAATATTCATTGATTTTTGCCATTGAAAAACATCATGTTATTCATATACCAGAAATGTTTGAAGCTACTGACTGAATGAAAGGAGCTGGCATCTCACTCTCTTTGAATCTTCTTTATCATGCTAAGAGGAGCAGGAAAAAGCAAAAAATTTTAGAATTGCACATTGCAATGTCGAGAAATTACTGTTTGTGCATTTACAATATTCATTGATTTTTACCATTGAAAAACGTCCAGAAATGATTGAAGCTACTGACTGAATGAAAGTAGCTGGCATCTCACTCTCTTTGAATCTTCTTTATCATGCTAAGAGGAGCAGGAAAAAGCAAAAAATTTCAGACTTGCACCTTGCAATGCGGAGAAATTACTGTTTGTGCATTTACAATATTCATTGATTTTTGCCATTGAAAAACATCATGTTATTCATATTCCAGAAATGTTTGAAGCTACTGACTGAATGAAAGGAGCTGGCATCTCACTCTCTTTGAATCTTCTTTATCATGCTAAGAGGAGCAGGAAAAAGCAAAAAATTTCAGAATTGCACCTTGCAATGCGGAGAAATTACTGTTTGTGCATTTACAATATTCATTGATTTTTGCCATTGAAAAACGTCCAGAAATGATTGAAGCTACTGACTGAATGAAAGGAGCTGGCATCTCACTCTCTTTGAATCTTCTTTATCATGCTAAGAGGAGCAGGAAAAAGCAAAAAATTTCAGAATTGCACCTTGCAATGCGGAGAAATTACTGTTTGTGCATTTACAATATTCATTGATTTTTGCCATTGAAAAACATCATGTTATTCATATACCAGAAATGTTTGAAGCTACTGACTGAATGAAAGGAGCTGACATCTCACTCTCTTTGAATCTTCTTTATCATGCTAAGAGGAGCAGGAAAAAGCAAAAAATTTCAGAATTGCACCTTGCAATGCGGAGAAATTACTGTTTGTGCATTTACAATATTCATTGATTTTTGCCATTGAAAAACGTCCAGAAATGATTGAAGCTACTGACTGAATGAAAGGAGCTGGCATCTCACTCTCTTTGAATCTTCTTTATCATGCTAAGAGGAGCAGGAAAAAGCAAAAAATTTCAGAATTGCACCTTGCAATGCGGAGAAATTACTGTTTGTGCATTTACAATATTCATTGATTTTTGCCATTGAAAAACATCATGTTATTCATATACCAGAAATGTTTGAAGCTACTGACTGAATGAAAGGAGCTGGCATCTCACTCTCTTTGAATCTTCTTTATCATGCTAAGAGGAGCAGGAAAAAGCAAAAAATTTCAGAATTGCACCTTGCAATGCGGAGAAATTGCTGTTTGTGCATTTACAATATTCATTGATTTTTGCCATTGAAAAACATGTTATTCATATACCAGAAATGTTTGAAGCTACTGACTGAATGAAAGGAGCTGGCACCTCACTCTCTTTCAATCTTCTTTATCATGCTAAGAGGAGCGGGAAAAAGCAAAAAATTTCAGAATTGCACCTTGCAATGCGGAGAAATTACTGTTTGTGCATTTACAATATTCATTGATTTTTGCCATTGAAAAACGTCCAGAAATGATTGAAGGTACTGACTAAATGAAAGGAGCTGTCATCTCACTCTCTTTGAATCTTCTTTATCATGCTAAGAGGAGCAGGAAAAAGCAAAAAATTTCAGAATTGCACCTTGCAATGCGGAGAAATTACTGTTTGTGCATTTACAATATTCATTGATTTTTGCCATTGAAAAACGTCCAGAAATGATTGAAGCTACTGACTGAATGAAAGGAGCTGGCATCTCACTCTCTTTGAATCTTCTTTATCATGCTAAGAGGAGCAGGAAAAAGCAAAAAATTTCAGAATTGCACCTTGCAATACGGAGAAATTACAGTTTGTGCATTTACAATATTCATTGATTTTTGCCATTGAAAAACATCCAGAAATGATTGAAGCTACTGACTGAATGAAAGGAGCTGGCATCTCACTCTCTTTGAATCTTCTTTATCATGCTAAGAGGAGCAGGAAAAAGCAAAAAATTTCAGACTTGCACCTTGCAATGCGGAGAAATTACTGTTTGTGCATTTACAATATTCATTGATTTTTGCCATTGAAAAACATCATGTTATTCATATACCAGAAATGTTTGAAGCTACTGACTGAATGAAAGGAGCTGGCATCTCACTCTCTTTGAATCTTCTTTATCATGCTAAGAGGAGCAGGAAAAAGCAAAAAATTTCAGAATTGCACCTTGCAATGCGGAGAAATTACTGTTTGTGCATTTACAATATTCATTGATTTTTGCCATTGAAAAACGTCCAGAAATGATTGAAGCTACTGACTGAATGAAAGGAGCTGGCATCTCACTCTCTTTGAATCTTCTTTATCATGCTAAGAGGAGCAGGAAAAAGCAAAAAATTTCAGAATTGCACCTTGCAATGCGGAGAAATTACTGTTTGTGCATTTACAATATTCATTGATTTTTGCCATTGAAAAACATCATGTTATTCATATACCAGAAATGTTTGAAGCTACTGACTGAATGAAAGGAGCTGACATCTCACTCTCTTTGAATCTTCTTTATCATGCTAAGAGGAGCAGGAAAAAGCAAAAAATTTCAGAATTGCACCTTGCAATGCGGAGAAATTACTGTTTGTGCATTTACAATATTCATTGATTTTTGCCATTGAAAAACGTCCAGAAATGATTGAAGCTACTGACTGAATGAAAGGAGCTGGCATCTCACTCTCTTTGAATCTTCTTTATCATGCTAAGAGGAGCAGGAAAAAGCAAAAAATTTCAGAATTGCACCTTGCAATGCGGAGAAATTACTGTTTGTGCATTTACAATATTCATTGATTTTTGCCATTGAAAAACATCATGTTATTCATATACCAGAAATGTTTGAAGCTACTGACTGAATGAAAGGAGCTGGCATCTCACTCTCTTTGAATCTTCTTTATCATGCTAAGAGGAGCAGGAAAAAGCAAAAAATTTCAGAATTGCACCTTGCAATGTGGAGAAATTACTGTTTGTGCATTTACAATATTCATTGATTTTTGCCATTGAAAAACATCATGTTATTCATATACCAGAAATGTTTGAAGCTACTGACTGAATGAAAGGAGCTGGCATCTCACTCTCTTTGAATCTTCTTTATCATGCTAAGAGGAGCAGGAAAAAGCAAAAAATTTCAGAATTGCACCTTGCAATGTGGAGAAATTACTGTTTGTGCATTTACAATATTCATTGATTTTTACCATTGAAAAACGTCCAGAAATGATTGAAGCTACTGACTGAATGAAAGTAGCTGGCATCTCACTCTCTTTGAATCTTCTTTATCATGCTAAGAGGAGCAGGAAAAAGCAAAAAATTTCAGACTTGCACCTTGCAATGCGGAGAAATTACTGTTTGTGCATTTACAATATTCATTGATTTTTGCCATTGAAAAACATCATGTTATTCATATACCAGAAATGTTTGAAGCTACTGACTGAATGAAAGGAGCTGGCATCTCACTCTCTTTGAATCTTCTTTATCATGCTAAGAGGAGCAGGAAAAAGCAAAAAATTTCAGAATTGCACCTTGCAATGTGGAGAAATTACTGTTTGTGCATTTACAATATTCATTGATTTTTACCATTGAAAAACGTCCAGAAATGATTGAAGCTACTGACTGAATGAAAGTAGCTGGCATCTCACTCTCTTTGAATCTTCTTTATCATGCTAAGAGGAGCAGGAAAAAGCAAAAAATTTCAGACTTGCACCTTGCAATGCGGAGAAATTACTGTTTGTGCATTTACAATATTCATTGATTTTTGCCATTGAAAAACATCATGTTATTCATATACCAGAAATGTTTGAAGATACTGACTGAATCAAAGGAGCTGGCATCTCACTCTCTTTGAATCTTCTTTATCATGCTAAGAGGAGCAGGAAAAAGCAAAAAATTTCAGAATTGCACCTTGCAATGCGGAGAAATTACTGTTTGTGCATTTACAATATTCATTGATTTTTGCCATTGAAAAACGTCCAGAAATGATTGAAGCTACTGACTGAATGAAAGGATCTGGCATCTCACTCTCTTTGAATCTTCTTTATCATGCTAAGAGGAGCAGGAAAAAGCAAAAAATTTCAGAATTGCACCTTGCAATGCGGAGAAATTACTGTTTGTGCATTTACAATATTCATTGATTTTTGCCATTGAAAAACGTCCAGAAATGATTGAAGCTACTGATTGAATGAAAGGAGCTGGCATCTCACTCTCTTTGAATCTTCTTTATCATGCTAAGAGGAGCAGGAAAAAGCAAAAAATTTCAGAATTGCACCTTGCAATGCGGAGAAATTACTGTTTGTGCATTTACAATATTCATTGATTTTTGCCATTGAAAAACATCATGTTATTCATATACCAGAAATGTTTGAAGCTACTGACTGAATGAAAGGAGTTGGCATCTCACTCTCTTTGAATCTTCTTTATCATGCTAAGAGGAGCAGGAAAAAGCAAAAAATTTCAGAATTGCACCTTGCAATGCGGAGAAATTACTGTTTGTGCATTTACAATATTCATTGATTTTTGCCATTGAAAAACATCATGTTATTCATATACCAGAAATGTTTGAAGCTACTGACTGAATGAAAGGAGCTGGCATCTCACTCTCTTTGAATCTTCTTTATCATGCTAAGAGGAGCAGGAAAAAGCAAAAAATTTTAGAATTGCACATTGCAATGTCGAGAAATTACTGTTTGTGCATTTACAATATTCATTGATTTTTACCATTGAAAAACGTCCAGAAATGATTGAAGCTACTGACTGAATGAAAGTAGCTGGCATCTCACTCTCTTTGAATCTTCTTTATCATGCTAAGAGGAGCAGGAAAAAGCAAAAAATTTCAGACTTGCACCTTGCAATGCGGAGAAATTACTGTTTGTGCATTTACAATATTCATTGATTTTTGCCATTGAAAAACATCATGTTATTCATATTCCAGAAATGTTTGAAGCTACTGACTGAATGAAAGGAGCTGGCATCTCACTCTCTTTGAATCTTCTTTATCATGCTAAGAGGAGCAGGAAAAAGCAAAAAATTTCAGAATTGCACCTTGCAATGCGGAGAAATTACTGTTTGTGCATTTACAATATTCATTGATTTTTGCCATTGAAAAACGTCCAGAAATGATTGAAGCTACTGACTGAATGAAAGGAGCTGGCATCTCACTCTCTTTGAATCTTCTTTATCATGCTAAGAGGAGCAGGAAAAAGCAAAAAATTTCAGAATTGCACCTTGCAATGCGGAGAAATTACTGTTTGTGCATTTACAATATTCATTGATTTTTGCCATTGAAAAACATCATGTTATTCATATACCAGAAATGTTTGAAGCTACTGACTGAATGAAAGGAGCTGACATCTCACTCTCTTTGAATCTTCTTTATCATGCTAAGAGGAGCAGGAAAAAGCAAAAAATTTCAGAATTGCACCTTGCAATGCGGAGAAATTACTGTTTGTGCATTTACAATATTCATTGATTTTTGCCATTGAAAAACGTCCAGAAATGATTGAAGCTACTGACTGAATGAAAGGAGCTGGCATCTCACTCTCTTTGAATCTTCTTTATCATGCTAAGAGGAGCAGGAAAAAGCAAAAAATTTCAGAATTGCACCTTGCAATGCGGAGAAATTACTGTTTGTGCATTTACAATATTCATTGATTTTTGCCATTGAAAAACATCATGTTATTCATATACCAGAAATGTTTGAAGCTACTGACTGAATGAAAGGAGCTGGCATCTCACTCTCTTTGAATCTTCTTTATCATGCTAAGAGGAGCAGGAAAAAGCAAAAAATTTCAGAATTGCACCTTGCAATGTGGAGAAATTACTGTTTGTGCATTTACAATATTCATTGATTTTTGCCATTGAAAAACATCATGTTATTCATATACCAGAAATGTTTGAAGCTACTGACTGAATGAAAGGAGCTGGCATCTCACTCTCTTTGAATCTTCTTTATCATGCTAAGAGGAGCAGGAAAAAGCAAAAAATTTCAGAATTGCACGTTGCAATGTGGAGAAATTACTGTTTGTGCATTTACAATATTCATTGATTTTTACCATTGAAAAACGTCCAGAAATGATTGAAGCTACTGACTGAATGAAAGTAGCTGGCATCTCACTCTCTTTGAATCTTCTTTATCATGCTAAGAGGAGCAGGAAAAAGCAAAAAAATTTCAGACTTGCACCTTGCAATGCGGAGAAATTACTGTTTGTGCATTTACAATATTCATTGATTTTTGCCATTGAAAAACATCATGTTATTCATATACCAGAAATGTTTGAAGCTACTGACTGAATGAAAGGAGCTGGCATCTCACTCTCTTTTAATCTTCTTTATCATGCTAAGAGGAGCAGGAAAAAGCAAAAAATTTCAGAATTGCACCTTGCAATGCGGAGAAATTACTGTTTGTGCATTTACAATATTCATTGATTTTTGCCATTGAAAAACATCCAGAAATGATTGAAGCTACTGACTGAATGAAAGGAGCTGGCATCTCACTCTCTTTGAATCTTCTTTATCATGCTAAGAGGAGCAGGAAAAAGCAAAAAATTTCAGAATTGCACCTTGCAATGCGGAGAAATTACTGTTTGTGCATTTACAATATTCATTGATTTTTGCCATTGAAAAACATCCAGAAATGATTGAAGCTACTGACTGAATGAAAGCTGGCATCTCACTCTTTTTGAATCTTCTTTATCATGCTAAGAGGAGCAGGAAAAAGCAAAAAATTTCAGAATTGCACCTTGCAATGCGGAGAAATTACTGTTTGTGCATTTACAATATTCATTGATTTTTGCCATTGAAAAACATCATGTTATTCATATACCAGAAATGTTTGAAGCTACTGACTGAATGAAAGGAGCTGGCATCTCACTCTCTTTGAATCTTCTTTATCATGCTAAGAGGAGCAGGAAAAAGCAAAAAATTTCAGAATTGCACCTTGCAATGCGGAGAAATTACTGTTTGTGCATTTACAATATTCATTGATTTTTGCCATTGAAAAACATCATGTTATTCATATACCAGAAATGTTTGAAGCTACTGACTGAATGAAAGGAGCTGGCATCTCACTCTCTTTGAATCTTCTTTATCATGCTAAGAGGAGCAGGAAAAAGCAAAAAATTTCAGAATTGCACCTTGCAATGTGGAGAAATTACTGTTTGTGCATTTACAATATTCATTGATTTTTACCATTGAAAAACGTCCAGAAATGATTGAAGCTACTGACTGCATGAAAGTAACTGGCATCTCACTCTCTTTGAATCTTCTTTATCATGCTAAGAGGAGCAGGAAAAAGCAAAAAATTTCAGACTTGCACCTTGCAATGCGGAGAAATTACTGTTTGTGCATTTACAATATTCATTGATTTTTGCCATTGAAAAACATCATGTTATTCATATACCAGAAATGTTTGAAGCTACTGACTGAATGAAAGGAGCTGGCATCTCACTCTCTTTGAATCTTCTTTATCATGCTAAGAGGAGCAGGAAAAAGCAAAAAATTTCAGAATTGCACCTTGCAATGCGGAGAAATTACTGTTTGTGCATTTACAATATTCATTGATTTTTGCCATTGAAAAACGTCCAGAAATGATTGAAGCTACTGACTGAATGAAAGGAGCTGGCATCTCACTCTCTTTGAATCTTCTTTATCATGCTAAGAGGAGCAGGAAAAAGCAAAAAATTTCAGACTTGCACCTTGCAATGCGGAGAAATTACTGTTTGTGCATTTACAATATTCATTGATTTTTGCCATTGAAAAACATGTTTTTCATATACCAGAAATGTTTGAAGCTACTGACTGAATGAAAGGAGCTGGCATCTCACTCTCTTTGAATCTTCTTTATCATGCTAGGATTAACAGGAAAAAGCAAAAAATTTCAGAATTGCACCTTGCAATGTGGAGATATTACTGTTTGTGCATTTACAATATTCATTGATTTTTGCCATTGAAAAACATGTTTTTCATATACCAGAAATGTTTGAAGCTACTGACTGAATGAAAGGAGCTGGCATCTCACTCTCTTTGAATCTTCTTTATCATGCTAGGATTAACAGGAAAAAGCTAAAAATTTCAGAATTGCACCGTGCAATGTGGAGATATTACTGTTTGTGCATTTACAATATTCATTGATTTTTGCCATTGAAAAACATGTTTTTCATATACCAGAAATGTTTGAAGCTACTGACTGAATGAAAGGAGCTGGCATCTCACTCTCTTTGAATCTTCTTTATCATGCTAGGATTAGCAGGAAAAAGCAAAAAATTTCAGAATTGCACCTTGCAATGTGGAGATATTACTGTTTGTGCATTTACAATATTCATTGATTTTTGCCATTGAAAAACATGTTTTTCATATACCAGAAATGTTTGAAGCTACTGACTGAATGAAAGGAGCTGGCATCTCACTCTCTTTGAATCTTCTTTATCATGCTAGGATTAACAGGAAAAAGCAAAAAATTTCAGAATTGCACCTTGCAATGTGGAGATATTACTGTTTGTGCATTTACAATATTCATTGATTTTTGCCATTGAAAAACATGTTTTTCATATACCAGAAATGTTTGAAGCTACTGACTGAATGAAAGGAGCTGGCATCTCACTCTCTTTGAATCTTCTTTATCATGCTAGGATTAACAGGAAAAAGCTAAAAATTTCAGAATTGCACCGTGCAATGTGGAGATATTACTGTTTGTGCATTTACAATATTCATTGATTTTTGCCATTGAAAAACATGTTTTTCATATACCAGAAATGTTTGAAGCTACTGACTGAATGAAAGGAGCTGGCATCTCACTCTCTTTGAATCTTCTTTATCATGCTAGGATTAGCAGGAAAAAGCAAAAAATTTCAGAATTGCACCTTGCAATGTGGAGATATTACTGTTTGTGCATTTACAATATTCATTGATTTTTGCCATTGAAAAACATGTTTTTCATATACCAGAAATGTTTGAAGCTACTGACTGAATGAAAGGAGCTGGCATCTCACTCTCTTTGAATCTTCTTTATCATGCTAGGATTAACAGGAAAAAGCTAAAAATTTCAGAATTGCACCGTGCAATGTGGAGATATTACTGTTTGTGCATTTACAATATTCATTGATTTTTGCCATTGAAAAACGTTTTTCATATACCAGAAATGTTTGAAGCTACTGACTGAATGAAAGGAGCTGGCATCTCACTCTCTTTGAATCTTCTTTATCATGCTAAGAGGAGCAGGAAAAAGCAAAAAATTTCAGAATTGCACCTTGCAATGCGGAGAAATTACTGTTTGTGCATTTACAATATTCATTGATTTTTGCCATTGAAAAACGTCCAGAAATGATTGAAGCTACTGACTGAATGAAAGGAGCTGGCATCTCACTCTCTTTGAATCTTCTTTATCATGCTAAGAGGAGCAGGAAAAAGCAAAAAATTTCAGACTTGCACCTTGAAATGCGGAGAAATTACTGTTTGTGCATTTACAATATTCATTGATTTTTGCCATTGAAAAACATGTTTTTCATATACCAGAAATGTTTGAAGCTACTGACTGAATGAAAGGAGCTGGCATCTCACTCTCTTTGAATCTTCTTTATCATGCTAGGATTAACAGGAAAAAGCAAAAAATTTCAGAATTGCACCTTGCAATGTGGAGATATTACTGTTTGTGCATTTACAATATTCATTGATTTTTGCCATTGAAAAACATGTTTTTCATATACCAGAAATGTTTGAAGCTACTGACTGAATGAAAGGAGCTGGCATCTCACTCTCTTTGAATCTTCTTTATCATGCTAGGATTAACAGGAAAAAGCTAAAAATTTCAGAATTGCACCGTGCAATGTGGAGATATTACTGTTTGTGCATTTACAATATTCATTGATTTTTGCCATTGAAAAACATGTTTTTCATATACCAGAAATGTTTGAAGCTACTGACTGAATGAAAGGAGCTGGCATCTCACTCTCTTTGAATCTTCTTTATCATGCTAGGATTAGCAGGAAAAAGCAAAAAATTTCAGAATTGCACCTTGCAATGTGGAGATATTACTGTTTGTGCATTTACAATATTCATTGATTTTTGCCATTGAAAAACATGTTTTTCATATACCAGAAATGTTTGAAGCTACTGACTGAATGAAAGGAGCTGGCATCTCACTCTCTTTGAATCTTCTTTATCATGCTAGGATTAACAGGAAAAAGCAAAAAATTTCAGAATTGCACCTTGCAATGTGGAGATATTACTGTTTGTGCATTTACAATATTCATTGATTTTTGCCATTGAAAAACATGTTTTTCATATACCAGAAATGTTTGAAGCTACTGACTGAATGAAAGGAGCTGGCATCTCACTCTCTTTGAATCTTCTTTATCATGCTAGGATTAACAGGAAAAAGCTAAAAATTTCAGAATTGCACCGTGCAATGTGGAGATATTACTGTTTGTGCATTTACAATATTCATTGATTTTTGCCATTGAAAAACATGTTTTTCATATACCAGAAATGTTTGAAGCTGCTGACTGAATGAAAGGAGCTGGCATCTCACTCTCTTTGAATCTTCTTTATCATGCTAGGATTAGCAGGAAAAAGCAAAAAATTTCAGAATTGCACCTTGCAATGTGGAGATATTACTGTTTGTGCATTTACAATATTCATTGATTTTTGCCATTGAAAAACATGTTTTTCATATACCAGAAATGTTTGAAGCTACTGACTGAATGAAAGGAGCTGGCATCTCACTCTCTTTGAATCTTCTTTATCATGCTAGGATTAACAGGAAAAAGCTAAAAATTTCAGAATTGCACCGTGCAATGTGGAGATATTACTGTTTGTGCATTTACAATATTCATTGATTTTTGCCATTGAAAAACGTTTTTCATATACCAGAAATGTTTGAAGCTACTGACTGAATGAAAGGAGCTGGCATCTCACTCTCTTTGAATCTTCTTTATCATGCTAGGATTAGCAGGAAAAAGCAAAAAATTTCAGAATTGCACCTTGCAATGTGGAGATATTACTGTTTGTGCATTTACAATATTCATTGATTTTTGCCATTGAAAAACATGTTTTTTATATACCAGAAATGTTTGAAGCTACTGACTGAATGAAAGGAGCTGGCATCTCACTCTCTTTGAATCTTCTTTATCATGCTAGGATTAACAGGAAAAAGCAAAAAATTTCAGAATTGCACCTTGCAATGTGGAGATATTACTGTTTGTGCATTTACAATATTCATTGATTTTTGCCATTGAAAAACATGTTTTTCATATACCAGAAATGTTTGAAGCTACTGACTGAATGAAAGGAGCTGGCATCTCACTCTCTTTGAATCTTCTTTATCATGCTAGGATTAGCAGGAAAAAGCAAAAAAATTCAGAATTGCACCTTGCAATGTGGAGATATTACTGTTTGTGCATTTACAATATTCATTGATTTTTGCCATTGAAAAACATGTTTTTCATATACCAGAAATGTTTGAAGCTACTGACTGAATGAAAGGAGCTGGCATCTCACTCTCTTTGAATCTTCTTTATCATGCTAGGATTAACAGGAAAAAGCTAAAAATTTCAGAATTGCACCGTGCAATGTGGAGATATTACTGTTTGTGCATTTACAATATTCATTGATTTTTGCCATTGAAAAACATGTTTTTCATATACCAGAAATGTTTGAAGCTACTGACTGAATGAAAGGAGCTGGCATCTCACTCTCTTTGAATCTTCTTTATCATGCTAGGATTAGCAGGAAAAAGCAAAAAATTTCAGAATTGCACCTTGCAATGTGGAGATATTACTGTTTGTGCATTTACAATATTCATTGATTTTTGCCATTGAAAAACATGTTTTTCATATACCAGAAATGTTTGAAGCTACTGACTGAATGAAAGGAGCTGGCATCTCACTCTCTTTGAATCTTCTTTATCATGCTAGGATTAACAGGAAAAAGCAAAAAATTTCAGAATTGCACCTTGCAATGTGGAGATATTACTGTTTGTGCATTTACAATATTCATTGATTTTTGCCATTGAAAAACATGTTTTTCATATACCAGAAATGTTTGAAGCTACTGACTGAATGAAAGGAGCTGGCATCTCACTCTCTTTGAATCTTCTTTATCATGCTAGGATTAACAGGAAAAAGCTAAAAATTTCAGAATTGCACCGTGCAATGTGGAGATATTACTGTTTGTGCATTTACAATATTCATTGATTTTTGCCATTGAAAAACATGTTTTTCATATACCAGAAATGTTTGAAGCTACTGACTGAATGAAAGGAGCTGGCATCTCACTCTCTTTGAATCTTCTTTATCATGCTAGGATTAGCAGGAAAAAGCAAAAAATTTCAGAATTGCACCTTGCAATGTGGAGATATTACTGTTTGTGCATTTACAATATTCATTGATTTTTGCCATTGAAAAACATGTTTTTCATATACCAGAAATGTTTGAAGCTACTGACTGAATGAAAGGAGCTGGCATCTCACTCTCTTTGAATCTTCTTTATCATGCTAGGATTAACAGGAAAAAGCTAAAAATTTCAGAATTGCACCTTGCAATGTGGAGATATTACTGTTTGTGCATTTACAATATTCATTGATTTTTGCCATTGAAAAACATGTTTTTCATATACCAGAAATGTTTGAAGCTACTGACTGAATGAAAGGAGCTGGCATCTCACTCTCTTTGAATCTTCTTTATCATGCTAGGATTAGCAGGAAAAAGCAAAAAATTTCAGAATTGCACCTTGCAATGTGGAGATATTACTGTTTGTGCATTTACAATATTCATTGATTTTTGCCATTGAAAAACATGTTTTTCATATACCAGAAATGTTTGAAGCTACTGACTGAATGAAAGGAGCTGGCATCTCACTCTCTTTGAATCTTCTTTATCATGCTAGGATTAACAGGAAAAAGCAAAGAATTTCAGAATTGCACCTTGCAATGTGGAGATATTACTGTTTGTGCATTTACAATATTCATTGATTTTTGCCATTGAAAAACATGTTTTTCATATACCAGAAATGTTTGAAGCTACTGACTGAATGAAAGGAGCTGGCATCTCACTCTCTTTGAATCTTCTTTATCATGCTAGGATTAACAGGAAAAAGCTAAAAATTTCAGAATTGCACCGTGCAATGTGGAGATATTACTGTTTGTGCATTTACAATATTCATTGATTTTTGCCATTGAAAAACATGTTTTTCATATACCAGAAATGTTTGAAGCTACTGACTGAATGAAAGGAGCTGGCATCTCACTCTCTTTGAATCTTCTTTATCATGCTAGGATTAGCAGGAAAAAGCAAAAAATTTCAGAATTGCACCTTGCAATGTGGAGATATTACTGTTTGTGCATTTACAATATTCATTGATTTTTGCCATTGAAAAACATGTTTTTCATATACCAGAAATGTTTGAAGCTACTGACTGAATGAAAGGAGCTGGCATCTCACTCTCTTTGAATCTTCTTTATCATGCTAGGATTAACAGGAAAAAGCTAAAAATTTCAGAATTGCACCGTGCAATGTGGAGATATTACTGTTTGTGCATTTACAATATTCATTGATTTTTGCCATTGAAAAACATGTTTTTCATATACCAGAAATGTTTGAAGCTACTGACTGAATGAAAGGAGCTGGCATCTCACTCTCTTTGAATCTTCTTTATCATGCTAGGATTAGCAGGAAAAAGCAAAAAATTTCAGAATTGCACCTTGCAATGTGGAGATATTACTGTTTGTGCATTTACAATATTCATTGATTTTTGCCATTGAAAAACATGTTTTTCATATACCAGAAATGTTTGAAGCTACTGACTGAATGAAAGGAGCTGGCATCTCACTCTCTTTGAATCTTCTTTATCATGCTAGGATTAACAGGAAAAAGCAAAAAATTTCAGAATTGCACCTTGCAATGTGGAGATATTACTGTTTGTGCATTTACAATATTCATTGATTTTTGCCATTGAAAAACATGTTTTTCATATACCAGAAATGTTTGAAGCTACTGACTGAATGAAAGGAGCTGGCATCTCACTCTCTTTGAATCTTCTTTATCATGCTAGGATTAACAGGAAAAAGCTAAAAATTTCAGAATTGCACCGTGCAATGTTGAGATATTACTGTTTGTGCATTTACAATATTCATTGATTTTTGCCATTGAAAAACATGTTTTTCATATACCAGAAATGTTTGAAGCTACTGACTGAATGAAAGGAGCTGGCATCTCACTCTCTTTGAATCTTCTTTATCATGCTAGGATTAGCAGGAAAAAGCAAAAAATTTCAGAATTGCACCTTGCAATGTGGAGATATTACTGTTTGTGCATTTACAATATTCATTGATTTTTGCCATTGAAAAACATGTTTTTCATATACCAGAAATGTTTGAAGCTACTGACTGAATGAAAGGAGCTGGCATCTCACTCTCTTTGAATCTTCTTTATCATGCTAGGATTAACAGGAAAAAGCTAAAAATTTCAGAATTGCACCGTGCAATGTGGAGATATTACTGTTTGTGCATTTACAATATTCATTGATTTTTGCCATTGAAAAACATGTTTTTCATATACCAGAAATGTTTGAAGCTACTGACTGAATGAAAGGAGCTGGCATCTCACTCTCTTTGAATCTTCTTTATCATGCTAGGATTAGCAGGAAAAAGCAAAACATTTCAGAATTGCACCTTGCAATGTGGAGATATTACTGTTTGTGCATTTACAATATTCATTGATTTTTGCCATTGAAAAACATGTTTTTCATATACCAGAAATGTTTGAAGCTACTGACTGAATGAAAGGAGCTGGCATCTCACTCTCTTTGAATCTTCTTTATCATGCTAGGATTAACAGGAAAAAGCAAAAAATTTCAGAATTGCACCTTGCAATGTGGAGATATTACTGTTTGTGCATTTACAATATTCATTGATTTTTGCCATTGAAAAACATGTTTTTCATATACCAGAAATGTTTGAAGCTACTGACTGAATGAAAGGAGCTGGCATCTCACTCTCTTTGAATCTTCTTTATCATGCTAGGATTAGCAGGAAAAAGCAAAAAATTTCAGAATTGCACCTTGCAATGTGGAGATATTACTGTTTGTGCATTTACAATATTCATTGATTTTTGCCATTGAAAAACATGTTTTTCATATACCAGAAATGTTTGAAGCTACTGACTGAATGAAAGGAGCTGGAATCTCACTCTCTTTGAATCTTCTTTATCATGCTAGGATTAACAGGAAAAAGCTAAAAATTTCAGAATTGCACCGTGCAATGTGGAGATATTACTGTTTGTGCATTTACAATATTCATTGATTTTTGCCATTGAAAAACATGTTTTTCATATACCAGAAATGTTTGAAGCTACTGACTGAATGAAAGGAGCTGGCATCTCACTCTCTTTGAATCTTCTTTATCATGCTAGGATTAGCAGGAAAAAGCAAAAAATTTCAGAATTGCACCTTGCAATGTGGAGATATTACTGTTTGTGCATTTACAATATTCATTGATTTTTGCCATTGAAAAACATGTTTTTCATATACCAGAAATGTTTGAAGCTACTGACTGAATGAAAGGAGCTGGCATCTCACTCTCTTTGAATCTTCTTTATCATGCTAGGATTAGCAGGAAAAAGCAAAAAATTTCAGAATTGCACCTTGCAATGTGGAGATATTACTGTTTGTGCATTTACAATATTCATTGATTTTTGCCATTGAAAAACATGTTTTTCATATACCAGAAATGTTTGAAGCTACTGACTGAATGAAAGGAGCTGGCATCTCACTCTCTTTGAATCTTCTTTATCATGCTAGGATTAACAGGAAAAAGCTAAAAATTTCAGAATTGCACCGTGCAATGTGGAGATATTACTGTTTGTGCATTTACAATATTCATTGATTTTTGCCATTGAAAAACATGTTTTTCATATACCAGAAATGTTTGAAGCTACTGACTGAATGAAAGGAGCTGGCATCTCACTCTCTTTGAATCTTCTTTATCATGCTAGGATTAGCAGGAAAAAGCAAAAAATTTCAGAATTGCACCTTGCAATGTGGAGATATTACTGTTTGTGCATTTACAATATTCATTGATTTTTGCCATTGAAAAACATGTTTTTCATATACCAGAAATGTTTGAAGCTACTGACTGAATGAAAGGAGCTGGCATCTCACTCTCTTTGAATCTTCTTTATCATGCTAGGATTAACAGGAAAAAGCAAAAAATTTCAGAATTGCACCTTGCAATGTGGAGATATTACTGTTTGTGCATTTACAATATTCATTGATTTTTGCCATTGAAAAACATGTTTTTCATATACCAGAAATGTTTGAAGCTACTGACTGAATGAAAGGAGCTGGCATCTCACTCTCTTTGAATCTTCTTTATCATGCTAGGATTAACAGGAAAAAGCTAAAAATTTCAGAATTGCACCGTGCAATGTTGAGATATTACTGTTTGTGCATTTACAATATTCATTGATTTTTGCCATTGAAAAACATGTTTTTCATATACCAGAAATGTTTGAAGCTACTGACTGAATGAAAGGAGCTGGCATCTCACTCTCTTTGAATCTTCTTTATCATGCTAGGATTAGCAGGAAAAAGCAAAAAATTTCAGAATTGCACCTTGCAATGTGGAGATATTACTGTTTGTGCATTTACAATATTCATTGATTTTTGCCATTGAAAAACATGTTTTTCATATACCAGAAATGTTTGAAGCTACTGACTGAATGAAAGGAGCTGGCATCTCACTCTCTTTGAATCTTCTTTATCATGCTAGGATTAACAGGAAAAAGCTAAAAATTTCAGAATTGCACCGTGCAATGTGGAGATATTACTGTTTGTGCATTTACAATATTCATTGATTTTTGCCATTGAAAAACATGTTTTTCATATACCAGAAATGTTTGAAGCTACTGACTGAATGAAAGGAGCTGGCATCTCACTCTCTTTGAATCTTCTTTATCATGCTAGGATTAGCAGGAAAAAGCAAAACATTTCAGAATTGCACCTTGCAATGTGGAGATATTACTGTTTGTGCATTTACAATATTCATTGATTTTTGCCATTGAAAAACATGTTTTTCATATACCAGAAATGTTTGAAGCTACTGACTGAATGAAAGGAGCTGGCATCTCACTCTCTTTGAATCTTCTTTATCATGCTAGGATTAGCAGGAAAAAGCAAAAAATTTCAGAATTGCACCTTGCAATGTGGAGATATTACTGTTTGTGCATTTACAATATTCATTGATTTTTGCCATTGAAAAACATGTTTTTCATATACCAGAAAAATTTGAAGCTACTGACTGAATGAAAGGAGCTGGCATCTCACTCTCTTTGAATCTTCTTTATCATGCTAGGATTAACAGGAAAAAGCTAAAAATTTCAGAATTGCACCGTGCAATGTGGAGATATTACTGTTTGTGCATTTACAATATTCATTGATTTTTGCCATTGAAAAACATGTTTTTCATATACCAGAAATGTTTGAAGCTACTGACTGAATGAAAGGAGCTGGCATCTCACTCTCTTTGAATCTTCTTTATCATGCTAGGATTAGCAGGAAAAAGCAAAAAATTTCAGAATTGCACCTTGCAATGTGGAGATATTACTGTTTGTGCATTTACAATATTCATTGATTTTTGCCATTGAAAAACATGTTTTTCATATACCAGAAATGTTTGAAGCTACTGACTGAATGAAAGGAGCTGGCATCTCACTCTCTTTGAATCTTCTTTATCATGCTAGGATTAACAGGAAAAAGCAAAAAATTTCAGAATTGCACCTTGCAATGTGGAGATATTACTGTTTGTGCATTTACAATATTCATTGATTTTTGCCATTGAAAAACATGTTTTTCATATACCAGAAATGTTTGAAGCTACTGACTGAATGAAAGGAGCTGGCATCTCACTCTCTTTGAATCTTCTTTATCATGCTAGGATTAACAGGAAAAAGCTAAAAATTTCAGAATTGCACCGTGCAATGTGGAGATATTACTGTTTGTGCATTTACAATATTCATTGATTTTTGCCATTGAAAAACATGTTTTTCATATACCAGAAATGTTTGAAGCTACTGACTGAATGAAAGGAGCTGGCATCTCACTCTCTTTGAATCTTCTTTATCATGCTAGGATTAACAGGAAAAAGCTAAAAATTTCAGAATTGCACCTTGCAATGTGGAGATATTACTGTTTGTGCATTTACAATATTCATTGATTTTTGCCATTGAAAAACATGTTTTTCATATACCAGAAATGTTTGAAGCTACTGACTGAATGAAAGGAGCTGGCATCTCACTCTCTTTGAATCTTCTTTATCATGGTAGGATTAGCAGGAAAAAGCAAAAAATTTCAGAATTGCACCTTGCAATGTGGAGATATTACTGTTTGTGCATTTACAATATTCATTGATTTTTGCCATTGAAAAACATGTTTTTCATATACCAGAAATGTTTGAAGCTACTGACTGAATGAAAGGAGCTGGCATCTCACTCTCTTTGAATCTTCTTTATCATGCTAGGATTAACAGGAAAAAGCAAAGAATTTCAGAATTGCACCTTGCAATGTGGAGATATTACTGTTTGTGCATTTACAATATTCATTGATTTTTGCCATTGAAAAACATGTTTTTCATATACCAGAAATGTTTGAAGCTACTGACTGAATGAAAGGAGCTGGCATCTCACTCTCTTTGAATCTTCTTTATCATGCTAGGATTAACAGGAAAAAGCTAAAAATTTCAGAATTGCACCGTGCAATGTGGAGATATTACTGTTTGTGCATTTACAATATTCATTGATTTTTGCCATTGAAAAACATGTTTTTCATATACCAGAAATGTTTGAAGCTACTGACTGAATGAAAGGAGCTGGCATCTCACTCTCTTTGAATCTTCTTTATCATGCTAGGATTAGCAGGAAAAAGCAAAAAATTTCAGAATTGCACCTTGCAATGTGGAGATATTACTGTTTGTGCATTTACAATATTCATTGATTTTTGCCATTGAAAAACATGTTTTTCATATACCAGAAATGTTTGAAGCTACTGACTGAATGAAAGGAGCTGGCATCTCACTCTCTTTGAATCTTCTTTATCATGCTAGGATTAACAGGAAAAAGCTAAAAATTTCAGAATTGCACCGTGCAATGTGGAGATATTACTGTTTGTGCATTTACAATATTCATTGATTTTTGCCATTGAAAAACATGTTTTTCATATACCAGAAATGTTTGAAGCTACTGACTGAATGAAAGGAGCTGGCATCTCACTCTCTTTGAATCTTCTTTATCATGCTAGGATTAGCAGGAAAAAGCAAAAAATTTCAGAATTGCACCTTGCAATGTGGAGATATTACTGTTTGTGCATTTACAATATTCATTGATTTTTGCCATTGAAAAACATGTTTTTCATATACCAGAAATGTTTGAAGCTACTGACTGAATGAAAGGAGCTGGCATCTCACTCTCTTTGAATCTTCTTTATCATGCTAGGATTAACAGGAAAAAGCAAAAAATTTCAGAATTGCACCTTGCAATGTGGAGATATTACTGTTTGTGCATTTACAATATTCATTGATTTTTGCCATTGAAAAACATGTTTTTCATATACCAGAAATGTTTGAAGCTACTGACTGAATGAAAGGAGCTGGCATCTCACTCTCTTTGAATCTTCTTTATCATGCTAGGATTAACAGGAAAAAGCTAAAAATTTCAGAATTGCACCGTGCAATGTTGAGATATTACTGTTTGTGCATTTACAATATTCATTGATTTTTGCCATTGAAAAACATGTTTTTCATATACCAGAAATGTTTGAAGCTACTGACTGAATGAAAGGAGCTGGCATCTCACTCTCTTTGAATCTTCTTTATCATGCTAGGATTAGCAGGAAAAAGCAAAAAATTTCAGAATTGCACCTTGCAATGTGGAGATATTACTGTTTGTGCATTTACAATATTCATTGATTTTTGCCATTGAAAAACATGTTTTTCATATACCAGAAATGTTTGAAGCTACTGACTGAATGAAAGGAGCTGGCATCTCACTCTCTTTGAATCTTCTTTATCATGCTAGGATTAACAGGAAAAAGCTAAAAATTTCAGAATTGCACCGTGCAATGTGGAGATATTACTGTTTGTGCATTTACAATATTCATTGATTTTTGCCATTGAAAAACGTTTTTCATATACCAGAAATGTTTGAAGCTACTGACTGAATGAAAGGAGCTGGCATCTCACTCTCTTTGAATCTTCTTTATCATGCTAGGATTAGCAGGAAAAAGCAAAACATTTCAGAATTGCACCTTGCAATGTGGAGATATTACTGTTTGTGCATTTACAATATTCATTGATTTTTGCCATTGAAAAACATGTTTTTCATATACCAGAAATGTTTGAAGCTACTGACTGAATGAAAGGAGCTGGCATCTCACTCTCTTTGAATCTTCTTTATCATGCTAGGATTAACAGGAAAAAGCAAAAAATTTCAGAATTGCACCTTGCAATGTGGAGATATTACTGTTTGTGCATTTACAATATTCATTGATTTTTGCCATTGAAAAACATGTTTTTCATATACCAGAAATGTTTGAAGCTACTGACTGAATGAAAGGAGCTGGCATCTCACTCTCTTTGAATCTTCTTTATCATGCTAGGATTAGCAGGAAAAAGCAAAAAATTTCAGAATTGCACCTTGCAATGTGGAGATATTACTGTTTGTGCATTTACAATATTCATTGATTTTTGCCATTGAAAAACATGTTTTTCATATACCAGAAATGTTTGAAGCTACTGACTGAATGAAAGGAGCTGGCATCTCACTCTCTTTGAATCTTCTTTATCATGCTAGGATTAACAGGAAAAAGCTAAAAATTTCAGAATTGCACCGTGCAATGTGGAGATATTACTGTTTGTGCATTTACAATATTCATTGATTTTTGCCATTGAAAAACATGTTTTTCATATACCAGAAATGTTTGAAGCTACTGACTGAATGAAAGGAGCTGGCATCTCACTCTCTTTGAATCTTCTTTATCATGCTAGGATTAACAGGAAAAAGCTAAAAATTTCAGAATTGCACCGTGCAATGTGGAGATATTACTGTTTGTGCATTTACAATATTCATTGATTTTTGCCATTGAAAAACATGTTTTTCATATACCAGAAATGTTTGAAGCTACTGACTGAATGAAAGGAGCTGGCATCTCACTCTCTTTGAATCTTCTTTATCATGCTAGGATTAACAGGAAAAAGCTAAAAATTTCAGAATTGCACCGTGCAATGTGGAGATATTACTGTTTGTGCATTTACAATATTCATTGATTTTTGCCATTGAAAAACGTTTTTCATATACCAGAAATGTTTGAAGCTACTGACTGAATGAAAGGAGCTGGCATCTCACTCTCTTTGAATCTTCTTTATCATGCTAGGATTAGCAGGAAAAGGCAAAAAATTTCAGAATTGCACCTTGCAATGTGGAGATATTACTGTTTGTGCATTTACAATATTCATTGATTTTTGCCATTGAAAAACATGTTTTTCATATACCAGAAATGTTTGAAGCTACTGACTGAATGAAAGGAGCTGGCATCTCACTCTCTTTGAATCTTCTTTATCATGCTAGGATTAACAGGAAAAAGCTAAAAATTTCAGAATTGCACCTTGCAATGTGGAGATATTACTGTTTGTGCATTTACAATATTCATTGATTTTTGCCATTGAAAAACATGTTTTTCATATACCAGAAATGTTTGAAGCTACTGACTGAATGAAAGGAGCTGGCATCTCACTCTCTTTGAATCTTTATCATGCTAGGATTAGCAGGAAAAAGCAAAAAATTTCAGAATTCCACCTTGCAATGTGGAGATATTACTGTTTGTGCATTTACAATATTCATTGATTTTTGCCATTGAAAAACATGTTTTTCATATACCAGAAATGTTTGAAGCTACTGACTGAATGAAAGGAGCTGGCATCTCACTCTCTTTGAATCTTCTTTATCATGCTAGGATTAACAGGAAAAAGCAAAGAATTTCAGAATTGCACCTTGCAATGTGGAGATATTACTGTTTGTGCATTTACAATATTCATTGATTTTTGCCATTGAAAAACATGTTTTTCATATACCAGAAATGTTTGAAGCTACTGACTGAATGAAAGGAGCTGGCATCTCACTCTCTTTGAATCTTCTTTATCATGCTAGGATTAACAGGAAAAAGCTAAAAATTTCAGAATTGCACCGTGCAATGTGGAGATATTACTGTTTGTGCATTTACAATATTCATTGATTTTTGCCATTGAAAAACATGTTTTTCATATACCAGAAATGTTTGAAGCTACTGACTGAATGAAAGGAGCTGGCATCTCACTCTCTTTGAATCTTCTTTATCATGCTAGGATTAGCAGGAAAAAGCAAAAAATTTCAGAATTGCACCTTGCAATGTGGAGATATTACTGTTTGTGCATTTACAATATTCATTGATTTTTGCCATTGAAAAACATGTTTTTCATATACCAGAAATGTTTGAAGCTACTGACTGAATGAAAGGAGCTGGCATCTCACTCTCTTTGAATCTTCTTTATCATGCTAGGATTAACAGGAAAAAGCTAAAAATTTCAGAATTGCACCGTGCAATGTGGAGATATTACTGTTTGTGCATTTACAATATTCATTGATTTTTGCCATTGAAAAACATGTTTTTCATATACCAGAAATGTTTGAAGCTACTGAATGAATGAAAGGAGCTGGCATCTCACTCTCTTTGAATCTTCTTTATCATGCTAGGATTAGCAGGAAAAAGCAAAAAATTTCAGAATTGCACCTTGCAATGTGGAGATATTACTGTTTGTGCATTTACAATATTCATTGATTTTTGCCATTGAAAAACATGTTTTTCATATACCAGAAATGTTTGAAGCTACTGACTGAATGAAAGGAGCTGGCATCTCACTCTCTTTGAATCTTCTTTATCATGCTAGGATTAACAGGAAAAAGCAAAAAATTTCAGAATTGCACCTTGCAATGTGGAGATATTACTGTTTGTGCATTTACAATATTCATTGATTTTTGCCATTGAAAAACATGTTTTTCATATACCAGAAATGTTTGAAGCTACTGACTGAATGAAAGGAGCTGGCATCTCACTCTCTTTGAATCTTCTTTATCATG
Organism: Phyllobates terribilis; assembly: GCF_046119375.1. Lineage (NCBI taxonomy): Eukaryota > Metazoa > Chordata > Amphibia > Anura > Dendrobatidae > Phyllobates > Phyllobates terribilis. The sequence goes on along the minus strand of NW_027364648.1, from coordinate 21,860 downwards.
CTAGGATTAACAGGAAAAAGCTAAAAATTTCAGAATTGCACCGTGCAATGTTGAGATATTACTGTTTGTGCATTTACAATATTCATTGATTTTTGCCATTGAAAAACATGTTTTTCATATACCAGAAATGTTTGAAGCTACTGACTGAATGAAAGGAGCTGGCATCTCACTCTCTTTGAATCTTCTTTATCATGCTAGGATTAGCAGGAAAAAGCAAAAAATTTCAGAATTGCACCTTGCAATGTGGAGATATTACTGTTTGTGCATTTACAATATTCATTGATTTTTGCCATTGAAAAACATGTTTTTCATATACCAGAAATGTTTGAAGCTACTGACTGAATGAAAGGAGCTGGCATCTCACTCTCTTTGAATCTTCTTTATCATGCTAGGATTAACAGGAAAAAGCTAAAAATTTCAGAATTGCACCGTGCAATGTGGAGATATTACTGTTTGTGCATTTACAATATTCATTGATTTTTGCCATTGAAAAACATGTTTTTCATATACCAGAAATGTTTGAAGCTACTGACTGAATGAAAGGAGCTGGCATCTCACTCTCTTTGAATCTTCTTTATCATGCTAGGATTAGCAGGAAAAAGCAAAACATTTCAGAATTGCACCTTGCAATGTGGAGATATTACTGTTTGTGCATTTACAATATTCATTGATTTTTGCCATTGAAAAACATGTTTTTCATATACCAGAAATGTTTGAAGCTACTGACTGAATGAAAGGAGCTGGCATCTCACTCTCTTTGAATCTTCTTTATCATGCTAGGATTAACAGGAAAAAGCAAAAAATTTCAGAATTGCACCCTTGCAATGTGGAGATATTACTGTTTGTGCATTTACAATATTCATTGATTTTTGCCATTGAAAAACATGTTTTTCATATACCAGAAATGTTTGAAGCTACTGACTGAATGAAAGGAGCTGGCATCTCACTCTCTTTGAATCTTCTTTATCATGCTAGGATTAGCAGGAAAAAGCAAAAAATTTCAGAATTGCACCTTGCAATGTGGAGATATTACTGTTTGTGCATTTACAATATTCATTGATTTTTGCCATTGAAAAACATGTTTTTCATATACCAGAAATGTTTGAAGCTACTGACTGAATGAAAGGAGCTGGCATCTCACTCTCTTTGAATCTTCTTTATCATGCTAGGATTAACAGGAAAAAGCTAAAAATTTCAGAATTGCACCGTGCAATGTGGAGATATTACTGTTTGTGCATTTACAATATTCATTGATTTTTGCCATTGAAAAACATGTTTTTCATATACCAGAAATGTTTGAAGCTACTGACTGAATGAAAGGAGCTGGCATCTCACTCTCTTTGAATCTTTATCATGCTAGGATTAGCAGGAAAAAGCAAAAAATTTCAGAATTGCACCTTGCAATGTGGAGATATTACTGTTTGTGCATTTACAATATTCATTGATTTTTGCCATTGAAAAACATGTTTTTCATATACCAGAAATGTTTGAAGCTACTGACTGAATGAAAGGAGCTGGCATCTCACTCTCTTTGAATCTTCTTTATCAAGCTAGGATTAACAGGAAAAAGCAAAAAATTTCAGAATTGCACCTTGCAATGTGGAGATATTACTGTTTGTGCATTTACAATATTCATTGATTTTTGCCATTGAAAAACATGTTTTTCATATACCAGAAATGTTTGAAGCTACTGACTGAATGAAAGGAGCTGGCATCTCACTCTCTTTGAATCTTCTTTATCATGCTAGGATTAACAGGAAAAAGCTAAAAATTTCAGAATTGCACCGTGCAATGTGGAGATATTACTGTTTGTGCATTTACAATATTCATTGATTTTTGCCATTGAAAAACATGTTTTTCATATACCAGAAATGTTTGAAGCTACTGACTGAATGAAAGGAGCTGGCATCTCACTCTCTTTGAATCTTCTTTATCATGCTAGGATTAGCAGGAAAAAGCAAAAAATTTCAGAATTGCACCTTGCAATGTGGAGATATTACTGTTTGTGCATTTACAATATTCATTGATTTTTGCCATTGAAAAACATGTTTTTCATATACCAGAAATGTTTGAAGCTACTGACTGAATGAAAGGAGCTGGCATCTCACTCTCTTTGAATCTTCTTTATCATGCTAGGATTAACAGGAAAAAGCTAAAAATTTCAGAATTGCACCGTGCAATGTGGAGATATTACTGTTTGTGCATTTACAATATTCATTGATTTTTGCCATTGAAAAACATGTTTTTCATATACCAGAAATGTTTGAAGCTACTGACTGAATGAAAGGAGCTGGCATCTCACTCTCTTTGAATCTTCTTTATCATGCTAGGATTAGCAGGAAAAAGCAAAACATTTCAGAATTGCACCTTGCAATGTGGAGATATTACTGTTTGTGCATTTACAATATTCATTGATTTTTGCCATTGAAAAACATGTTTTTCATATACCAGAAATGTTTGAAGCTACTGACTGAATGAAAGGAGCTGGCATCTCACTCTCTTTGAATCTTCTTTATCATGCTAGGATTAACAGGAAAAAGCAAAAAATTTCAGAATTGCACCTTGCAATGTGGAGATATTACTGTTTGTGCATTTACAATATTCATTGATTTTTGCCATTGAAAAACATGTTTTTCATATACCAGAAATGTTTGAAGCTACTGACTGAATGAAAGGAGCTGGCATCTCACTCTCTTTGAATCTTCTTTATCATGCTAGGATTAGCAGGAAAAAGCAAAAAATTTCAGAATTGCACCTTGCAATGTGGAGATATTACTGTTTGTGCATTTACAATATTCATTGATTTTTGCCATTGAAAAACATGTTTTTCATATACCAGAAATGTTTGAAGCTACTGACTGAATGAAAGGAGCTGGCATCTCACTCTCTTTGAATCTTCTTTATCATGCTAGGATTAACAGGAAAAAGCTAAAAATTTCAGAATTGCACCGTGCAATGTGGAGATATTACTGTTTGTGCATTTACAATATTCATTGATTTTTGCCATTGAAAAACATGTTTTTCATATACCAGAAATGTTTGAAGCTACTGACTGAATGAAAGGAGCTGGCATCTCACTCTCTTTGAATCTTCTTTATCATGCTAGGATTAGCAGGAAAAAGCAAAACATTTCAGAATTGCACCTTGCAATGTGGAGATATTACTGTTTGTGCATTTACAATATTCATTGATTTTTGCCATTGAAAAACATGTTTTTCATATACCAGAAATGTTTGAAGCTACTGACTGAATGAAAGGAGCTGGCATCTCACTCTCTTTGAATCTTCTTTATCATGCTAGGATTAACAGGAAAAAGCAAAAAATTTCAGAATTGCACCTTGCAATGTGGAGATATTACTGTTTGTGCATTTACAATATTCATTGATTTTTGCCATTGAAAAACATGTTTTTCATATACCAGAAATGTTTGAAGCTACTGACTGAATGAAAGGAGCTGGCATCTCACTCTCTTTGAATCTTCTTTATCATGCTAGGATTAGCAGGAAAAAGCAAAAAATTTCAGAATTGCACCTTGCAATGTGGAGATATTACTGTTTGTGCATTTACAATATTCATTGATTTTTGCCATTGAAAAACATGTTTTTCATATACCAGAAATGTTTGAAGCTACTGACTGAATGAAAGGAGCTGGCATCTCACTCTCTTTGAATCTTCTTTATCATGCTAGGATTAACAGGAAAAAGCTAAAAATTTCAGAATTGCACCGTGCAATGTGGAGATATTACTGTTTGTGCATTTACAATATTCATTGATTTTTGCCATTGAAAAACATGTTTTTCATATACCAGAAATGTTTGAAGCTACTGACTGAATGAAAGGAGCTGGCATCTCACTCTCTTTGAATCTTCTTTATCATGCTAGGATTAGCAGGAAAAAGCAAAAAATTTCAGAATTGCACCTTGCAATGTGGAGATATTACTGTTTGTGCATTTACAATATTCATTGATTTTTGCCATTGAAAAACATGTTTTTCATATACCAGAAATGTTTGAAGCTACTGACTGAATGAAAGGAGCTGGCATCTCACTCTCTTTGAATCTTCTTTATCATGCTAGGATTAACAGGAAAAAGCAAAAAATTTCAGAATTGCACCTTGCAATGTGGAGATATTACTGTTTGTGCATTTACAATATTCATTGATTTTTGCCATTGAAAAACATGTTTTTCATATACCAGAAATGTTTGAAGCTACTGACTGAATGAAAGGAGCTGGCATCTCACTCTCTTTGAATCTTCTTTATCATGCTAGGATTAACAGGAAAAAGCTAAAAATTTCAGAATTGCACCGTGCAATGTGGAGATATTACTGTTTGTGCATTTACAATATTCATTGATTTTTGCCATTGAAAAACATGTTTTTCATATACCAGAAATGTTTGAAGCTACTGACTGAATGAAAGGAGCTGGCATCTCACTCTCTTTGAATCTTCTTTATCATGCTAGGATTAGCAGGAAAAAGCAAAAAATTTCAGAATTGCACCTTGCAATGTGGAGATATTACTGTTTGTGCATTTACAATATTCATTGATTTTTGCCATTGAAAAACATGTTTTTCATATACCAGAAATGTTTGAAGCTACTGACTGAATGAAAGGAGCTGGCATCTCACTCTCTTTGAATCTTCTTTATCATGCTAGGATTAACAGGAAAAAGCTAAAAATTTCAGAATTGCACCTTGCAATGTGGAGATATTACTGTTTGTGCATTTACAATATTCATTGATTTTTGCCATTGAAAAACATGTTTTTCATATACCAGAAATGTTTGTTTTACCATATTTTTTTTATTTTTAAAAACCAATTTAACAGGGGAATAACAATCGTAGCATAAAAGTAATGACAAAAGAATGTTCGTAGTAAAGGGAAAATTCTGAGGGAAGGGGAAGGGAAAAAGGTATAAACAGGAATGGATAAACAGGAAAGATGGGAGAAATTTGTTCGTCAAAAAATATATACGATAGTACATAAACTTGAACAATTTAAGCACACATTACTATCAATAGCAAATTAGACATATTAATGAGCTAAACATGACACACATTGAGATGTTCCAGCATTATAAGAAGGTTGAGGGAACCTAGTGGACCAAATATCCCACTTCCTAGAGAATTTAATTAAGTTATTGTTGATAAGGGCAAATCTGAGTTCAAATATTCTGTGAAGATTCATCTTATCAACTAAGTCCTCCAGAGTGGGGACGTGTGACTTTCTCCAATAAAAAGCCAATGCGTTCTTACAAACTGAAAATAAATGAATCACCAGAGATCTTTCAAATGACTTGCATGATTCAAGATCCAAGGATAGTAAAGCCCTTTGAGGGGTCAATACTAATGGTCTACCTAAAAGATCATCAACCAAAGAAGAGATCTGAGCCCATAGATTACGGATTTTCGTGCAGCTCCAAAAGAGATGTAAAAGATCTCCCCTAAGGCCGCACTCCCTCCAACAAAGGGGAGAGTTGCTGGGCTTTATATGATGTAGCCTGATTGGAGTGTAATACCATCTGGTTAGAATTTTGAAGTAGGCCTCTTGTAAGGGCATAGATATATTAGAGGCTTGGGAAAAAAGAACAGCATTCTCCCATTGGTCGGATTGGAAATTGAGTTTTAGGTCTTTTTCCCATCTTATCATGTAAAGGTGTTTTTGAAAAGAGAGGTCATTATTGAAACTGTTATATATGTGTCTCAGGCTCCAAAAAATTTTATGGGATGGGTTGCTTAACAGGTTCACCGAGGTTTCAGAAATGATAAGTTTGCCAGAAATGAATTCCAGAATTATGTTTTTTAAATGAGAATATAAAAAGAAATCAGAAGAGGGTAAGTTGAATCTTTTTTTAAGAGTTTGGAAAGGAATAAAAACAGAAGCTTCATACAGGTCTCCAATTTTTCTCAACCCTTTATTGTCCCATTGATCTGGAATGGAAGAGTTATATAGATCAGCAACAAAACCAATTGGGAAATTTTTGACAAGAGAAAGCTTAACCATATCAGAATCTTTCAAGGAGCTCTTTTTCTTTCTTTTAGCGATTTTTTTCCAAGCGTCAATAATCGCCTGGAAAATAGGGTGGGAAGAATCATGAGTGCACTGTTTAAAGAGATGCCTAAGTAACAAATCACGAGGAGAGGAGCCGTTATTTAAGAAAGTCTCTAGAATCATCCAAGCTGGGGGACTGTCAGAATTAAACCAATTACTGCTCTGTTTGATAAGGTTTGCCAAATAATAAGCGGAAATATTAGGGTGGCTCAGACCTCCGTTACTTTTATTCTTGTACAATATATCTGCAGATATCCTCGCACGTTTATTATCCCAGACATAAGAATTAATCTGATTTTGGATTTTTTGAACAAAGATGTGGGAAATAGCTAAAGGAAGGTTGCGGAAAAAATATAAAATTTTGGGAAGAACAAACATCTTGATAGAGAGGACTCTACCCCACCACGACAAATCTCTCTTCATAAAGTCCATCAAATCTCCTCGGACGATGTCATCAATCAGAACCAGATTGTCAGAGATTGTTGAGTTAATATTTTTACCAATACTGATCCCCAAATAAATCAGATTGCGTTTAGCCACACCAAAGGAAAATCTCGAGTGTAAAACCTCTCTCGTCTGACGGTCCAGATTAATGTTTAAAAGTTTAGACTTCTCATTATTGATCTTAAAATAAGAAATCTGAGAGAATATTTCTAGAACCTTCGAAACCTCCGCAACTGAATTTATTGGGTCCAGCAGGGAAAGCATAACATCATCTGCAAAGAGGCCAATTTTAAATTCTCGAGATGGGGTAGATATCCCTCTGATGTCAGTATTTTCTCTGATCCTCTGAGCAAGAGGCTCCATAGCCAGGACAAAGAGAAGAGGGGAAAGCGGGCAACCCTGTCTAGTACCATTTGTAATAGGGATTGGGTTTGAGAGATAATTGTTAACATAGATTTTTGCTTGGGGGTTAGAATAAAGGGCCATATACCAGAAATGTTTGAAGCTACTGACTGAATGAAAGGAGCTGGCATCTCACTCTCTTTGAATCTTCTTTATCATGCTAGGATTAGCAGGAAAAAGCAAAAAATTTCAGAATTGCACCTTGCAATGTGGAGATATTACTGTTTGTGCATTTACAATATTCATTGATTTTTGCCATTGAAAAACATGTTTTTCATATACCAGAAATGTTTGAAGCTACTGACTGAATGAAAGGAGCTGGCATCTCACTCTCTTTGAATCTTCTTTATCATGCTAGGATTAACAGGAAAAAGCAAAGAATTTCAGAATTGCACCTTGCAATGTGGAGATATTACTGTTTGTGCATTTACAATATTCATTGATTTTTGCCATTGAAAAACATGTTTTTCATATACCAGAAATGTTTGAAGCTACTGACTGAATGGAAGGAGCTGGCATCTCACTCTCTTTGAATCTTCTTTATCATGCTAGGATTAACAGGAAAAAGCTAAAAATTTCAGAATTGCACCGTGCAATGTGGAGATATTACTGTTTGTGCATTTACAATATTCATTGATTTTTGCCATTGAAAAACATGTTTTTCATATACCAGAAATGTTTGAAGCTACTGACTGAATGAAAGGAGCTGGCATCTCACTCTCTTTGAATCTTCTTTATCATGCTAGGATTAGCAGGAAAAAGCAAAAAATTTCAGAATTGCACCTTGCAATGTGGAGATATTACTGTTTGTGCATTTACAATATTCATTGATTTTTGCCATTGAAAAACATGTTTTTCATATACCAGAAATGTTTGAAGCTACTGACTGAATGAAAGGAGCTGGCATCTCACTCTCTTTGAATCTTCTTTATCATGCTAGGATTAACAGGAAAAAGCTAAAAATTTCAGAATTGCACCGTGCAATGTGGAGATATTACTGTTTGTGCATTTACAATATTCATTGATTTTTGCCATTGAAAAACATGTTTTTCATATACCAGAAATGTTTGAAGCTACTGACTGAATGAAAGGAGCTGGCATCTCACTCTCTTTGAATCTTCTTTATCATGCTAGGATTAGCAGGAAAAAGCAAAAAATTTCAGAATTGCACCTTGCAATGTGGAGATATTACTGTTTGTGCATTTACAATATTCATTGATTTTTGCCATTGAAAAACATGTTTTTCATATACCAGAAATGTTTGAAGCTACTGACTGAATGAAAGGAGCTGGCATCTCACTCTCTTTGAATCTTCTTTATCATGCTAGGATTAACAGGAAAAAGCAAAAAATTTCAGAATTGCACCTTGCAATGTGGAGATATTACTGTTTGTGCATTTACAATATTCATTGATTTTTGCCATTGAAAAACATGTTTTTCATATACCAGAAATGTTTGAAGCTACTGACTGAATGAAAGGAGCTGGCATCTCACTCTCTTTGAATCTTCTTTATCATGCTAGGATTAACAGGAAAAAGCAAAAAATTTCAGAATTGCACCTTGCAATGTGGAGATATTACTGTTTGTGCATTTACAATATTCATTGATTTTTGCCATTGAAAAACATGTTTTTCATATACCAGAAATGTTTGAAGCTACTGACTGAATGAAAGGAGCTGGCATCTCACTCTCTTTGAATCTTCTTTATCATGCTAGGATTAGCAGGAAAAAGCAAAAAATTTCAGAATTGCACCTTGCAATGTGGAGATATTACTGTTTGTGCATTTACAATATTCATTGATTTTTGCCATTGAAAAACATGTTTTTCATATACCAGAAATGTTTGAAGCTACTGACTGAATGAAAGGAGCTGGCATCTCACTCTCTTTGAATCTTCTTTATCATGCTAGGATTAACAGGAAAAAGCTAAAAATTTCAGAATTGCACCGTGCAATGTGGAGATATTACTGTTTGTGCATTTACAATATTCATTGATTTTTGCCATTGAAAAACATGTTTTTCATATACCAGAAATGTTTGAAGCTACTGACTGAATGAAAGGAGCTGGCATCTCACTCTCTTTGAATCTTCTTTATCATGCTAGGATTAGCAGGAAAAAGCAAAACATTTCAGAATTGCACCTTGCAATGTGGAGATATTACTGTTTGTGCATTTACAATATTCATTGATTTTTGCCATTGAAAAACATGTTTTTCATATACCAGAAATGTTTGAAGCTACTGACTGAATGAAAGGAGCTGGCATCTCACTCTCTTTGAATCTTCTTTATCATGCTAGGATTAACAGGAAAAAGCAAAAAATTTCAGAATTGCACCTTGCAATGTGGAGATATTACTGTTTGTGCATTTACAATATTCATTGATTTTTGCCATTGAAAAACATGTTTTTCATATACCAGAAATGTTTGAAGCTACTGACTGAATGAAAGGAGCTGGCATCTCACTCTCTTTGAATCTTCTTTATCATGCTAGGATTAGCAGGAAAAAGCAAAAAATTTCAGAATTGCACCTTGCAATGTGGAGATATTACTGTTTGTGCATTTACAATATTCATTGATTTTTGCCATTGAAAAACATGTTTTTCATATACCAGAAATGTTTGAAGCTACTGACTGAATGAAAGGAGCTGGCATCTCACTCTCTTTGTTTTACCATATTTTTTTTATTTTTAATAAACAGTTTAACAGGGGAATAACAATCGTAGCATAAAGTAGTGAAATAAGAATATTCGTGGGAAGGGGTAATTCCGAGGAAGGGGAAGGGAAAGGGTACAAACGGAAATGGAATAATCAGGGAAGGTGGGAGAAATTTGTTCGTCAAATAATAAACACGATAATAGATAACTTGAACAATTAAACACACACCACTATCATATTAGCAAAATTAAACATATTAATAAGCTAAACATGTAACACCTATTAAGATATTCCAGCATTATGAGATGGTTGAGGGAACTTAATGGACCAAATATCCCACTTCTTAGAAAATTTAAGTAAATTATTGTTAATAAGGGCAAATCTGAGTTCAAATATTCTATGGAGATTCATCTTATCAACTAAGTCCTCCAAAGTGGGGACATGTGACTTTCTCCAATAAAAAGCCAATGTATTCTTACAAACTGAGAATAAATGAATCACCAAAGATCTTTCAAACGACTTGTATGATTCAAGATCCAAGGATAGTAAAGCCCTTTGAGGGGTCAATATTAGTGGTCTGCCCAAGAGATCATCTACCAAAGAAGAGATCTGAGCCCATAGATTGCGGATTTTAGGGCAGCTCCAAAAGAGATGTAACAGATCTCCCCTGAGGCCGCACTCCCTCCAACAGAGGGGAGAGTTGCTGGGCTTTATATAGTGGAGCCTGATTGGAGTGTAGTACCATCTGGTTAAAATTTTGAAGTAGGCCTCTTGTAAGGGCATAGATATATTAGAGGCTTGTGAGAAAAGAAGAGCATTCTCCCATTGGTCGGATTGGAAATTGAGTTTTAGGTCCTTTTCCCATCGAATCATGTAAAGATGTTTTTGGAAAGAGAGGTCATTATTGAAGCTGTTATATAGGTGTCTCAGGCTCCAAAAAATCTTATGGGATGTGTTACTTAACAGGTTCACCGAGATTTCGGAAACGATAAATTTGCTAGAAATGAATTCCAGAATAATGCTCTTTAAATGAGAGTATAAAAAGAAATCAGAAAAAGGCAAATTGAATCTTTTCTTAAGAATTTGAAAAGGGATAAAGACAGAAGCTTCATACAAGTCTCCAATTTTCCTTAACCCTTTAATGTCCCATTGATCTGGAATGGAAGAGTTATACAGATCAGCAACAAAACCAATTGGAAATTTTTTGACAAGGGAAAGCTTATCCATATCAGAATCTCTTAAAGGATTCTTTTTCTTTTTTTTGGTGATTTTTTTCCAGGCGTCAATGATCGCCTGGAAAATAGGGTGGGAAGAATCATGAGTACACTGTCTAAAGAGATGCCTGAGTAACAATTCACGAGGAGAAGAACCGTTATTTAAGAAGGTCTCCAGAATCATCCAAGCTGGGGGGCTGTCAGAATTAAACCAGTAACTGCTCTGTTTGATAAGGTTTGCCAGATAGTAAGCGGAAATATTAGGATGGCTCAGACCTCCGTTACTTTTATTCTTGTACAATATATCAGCAGATATCCTCGCACGTTTATTATCCCAGACATAAGAATTAATCTGATTTTGAATTTTTTGAATAAAGATATGGGAAATAGATAAAGGTAGGTTGCGGAAAAAATACAAAATTTTGGGAAGAACAAACATCTTGATAGAGAGGACTCTACCCCACCACGACAAATCTCTTTTCATAAAATCCATCAAATCTCCTCGGACGATGTCATCAATCAGAACCAGATTGTCAGAGATTGTTGAATTAATAGATTTACCAATACTGATCCCCAAATAAGTCAGATTGCGTTTAGCCAGACCAAAGGAAAATCTTGAGTGTAAAACCTCTCTCGTCTGGCGGTCCAGATTAATATTCAAAAGTTTAGACTTCTCATTGTTAATTTTAAAATAAGAAATCTGAGAGAATAGTTCTAGAACCTTTGAAACCTCCGCAACCGAATTTACTGGGTCCAGCAAGGAAAGCATAACATCATCTGCAAAGAGGCCAATTTTAAATTCTCGAGATGAGGTAGAAATCCCCCTAATGTCAGTGTTTTCTCTAATCCTCTGTGCCAAAGGCTCCATAGCCAGGACAAAGAGAAGGGGGGAAAGTGGGCAACCCTGTCTAGTACCATTTGTGATAGGGATTGGATTTGAGAGATAATTGTTAACATAAATTTTTGCTTGGGGGTTAGAATAGAGGGCCATAATTGAAGAGAGAAATTTGTTATCAAAACCGAATTTAATAAGGGTGAGTTTAAGGTATAGCCAATTTAACCTGTCGAAAGCTTTTTCAGCGTCTAAAGCAAGCAATGAAGTTGGGAGTTTCGCCGTATTTATCACCTTAATAATATTCAGAAGTCTTCTAGAGCCATCAGTTGCTTGCCTCCCACCAACGAAGCCAATCTGATCATCGTTGATGAGAGATGGGAGAATAGTCGATAAACGATTGGCCAGAATTTTCGAATATATCTTAATATCAGTGTTAATTAGCGAAATGGGCCTATAATTTTTAACATTATCTCTCTCATCCTTAGACTTGGGTATTAGGGTAATGGTGGCTTCCAGCATTTCTGAGGGGAAGGAGCTTATTGAGGAAGCATGATTGAAAATTTTCGTGAGAGGGGAAGAAAGTAGGTCACAAAAAGTTTTATAATACTCATTAATGAACCCATCTGGACCCGGAGCCTTGAAATCTTTAAGTTGCTTTATTGTGTTAATAATTTCAAGGTTAGAAAAAGGCTTATTCAATGACTCGTGATCCAGAGGGCTCAATTTCGGTAGGTTAAATCTCACTCTCTTTGAATCTTCTTTATCATGCTAGGATTAACAGGAAAAAGCTAAAAATTTCAGAATTGCACCGTGCAATGTGGAGATATTACTGTTTGTGCATTTACAATATTCATTGATTTTTGCCATTGAAAAACATGTTTTTCATATACCAGAAATGTTTGAAGCTACTGACTGAATGGAAGGAGCTGGCATCTCACTCTCTTTGAATCTTCTTTATCATGCTAGGATTAACAGGAAAAAGCTAAAAATTTCAGAATTGCACCGTGCAATGTGGAGATATTACTGTTTGTGCATTTACAATATTCATTGATTTTTGCCATTGAAAAACATGTTTTTCATATACCAGAAATGTTTGAAGCTACTGACTGAATGAAAGGAGCTGGCATCTCACTCTCTTTGAATCTTCTTTATCATGCTAGGATTAACAGGAAAAAGCTAAAAATTTCAGAATTGCACCGTGCAATGTTGAGATATTACTGTTTGTGCATTTACAATATTCATTGATTTTTGCCATTGAAAAACATGTTTTTCATATACCAGAAATGTTTGAAGCTACTGACTGAATGAAAGGAGCTGGCATCTCACTCTCTTTGAATCTTCTTTATCATGCTAGGATTAGCAGGAAAAAGCAAAAAATTTCAGAATTGCACCTTGCAATGTGGAGATATTACTGTTTGTGCATTTACAATATTCATTGATTTTTGCCATTGAAAAACATGTTTTTCATATACCAGAAATGTTTGAAGCTACTGACTGAATGAAAGGAGCTGGCATCTCACTCTCTTTGAATCTTCTTTATCATGCTAGGATTAACAGGAAAAAGCTAAAAATTTCAGAATTTCACCGTGCAATGTGGAGATATTACTGTTTGTGCATTTACAATATTCATTGATTTTTGCCATTGAAAAACATGTTTTTCATATACCAGAAATGTTTGAAGCTACTGACTGAATGAAAGGAGCTGGCATCTCACTCTCTTTGAATCTTCTTTATCATGCTAGGATTAGCAGGAAAAAGCAAAACATTTCAGAATTGCACCTTGCAATGTGGAGATATTACTGTTTGTGCATTTACAATATTCATTGATTTTTGCCATTGAAAAACATGTTTTTCATATACCAGAAATGTTTGAAGCTACTGACTGAATGAAAGGAGCTGGCATCTCACTCTCTTTGAATCTTCTTTATCATGCTAGGATTAACAGGAAAAAGCAAAAAATTTCAGAATTGCACCTTGCAATGTGGAGATATTACTGTTTGTGCATTTACAATATTCATTGATTTTTGCCATTGAAAAACATGTTTTTCATATACCAGAAATGTTTGAAGCTACTGACTGAATGAAAGGAGCTGGCATCTCACTCTCTTTGAATCTTCTTTATCATGCTAGGATTAGCAGGAAAAAGCAAAAAATTTCAGAATTGCACCTTGCAATGTGGAGATATTACTGTTTGTGCATTTACAATATTCATTGATTTTTGCCATTGAAAAACATGTTTTTCATATACCAGAAATGTTTGAAGCTACTGACTGAATGAAAGGAGCTGGCATCTCACTCTCTTTGAATCTTCTTTATCATGCTAGGATTAACAGGAAAAAGCTAAAAATTTCAGAATTGCACCGTGCAATGTGGAGATATTACTGTTTGTGCATTTACAATATTCATTGATTTTTGCCATTGAAAAACATGTTTTTCATATACCAGAAATGTTTGAAGCTACTGACTGAATGAAAGGAGCTGGCATCTCACTCTCTTTGAATCTTCTTTATCATGCTAGGATTAGCAGGAAAAAGCAAAAAATTTCAGAATTGCACCTTGCAATGTGGAGATATTACTGTTTGTGCATTTACAATATTCATTGATTTTTGCCATTGAAAAACATGTTTTTCATATACCAGAAATGTTTGAAGCTACTGACTGAATGAAAGGAGCTGGCATCTCACTCTCTTTGAATCTTCTTTATCATGCTAGGATTAACAGGAAAAAGCAAAAAATTTCAGAATTGCACCTTGCAATGTGGAGATATTACTGTTTGTGCATTTACAATATTCATTGATTTTTGCCATTGAAAAACATGTTTTTCATATACCAGAAATGTTTGAAGCTACTGACTGAATGAAAGGAGCTGGCATCTCACTCTCTTTGAATCTTCTTTATCATGCTAGGATTAACAGGAAAAAGCTAAAAATTTCAGAATTGCACCGTGCAATGTGGAGATATTACTGTTTGTGCATTTACAATATTCATTGATTTTTGCCATTGAAAAACATGTTTTTCATATACCAGAAATGTTTGAAGCTACTGACTGAATGAAAGGAGCTGGCATCTCACTCTCTTTGAATCTTCTTTATCATGCTAGGATTAGCAGGAAAAAGCAAAAAATTTCAGAATTGCACCTTGCAATGTGGAGATATTACTGTTTGTGCATTTACAATATTCATTGATTTTTGCCATTGAAAAACATGTTTTTCATATACCAGAAATGTTTGAAGCTACTGACTGAATGAAAGGAGCTGGCATCTCACTCTCTTTGAATCTTCTTTATCATGCTAGGATTAGCAGGAAAAAGCAAAAAATTTCAGAATTGCACCTTGCAATGTGGAGATATTACTGTTTGTGCATTTACAATATTCATTGATTTTTGCCATTGAAAAACATGTTTTTCATATACCAGAAATGTTTGAAGCTACTGACTGAATGAAAGGAGCTGGCATCTCACTCTCTTTGAATCTTCTTTATCATGCTAGGATTAACAGGAAAAAGCTAAAAATTTCAGAATTGCACCGTGCAATGTGGAGATATTACTGTTTGTGCATTTACAATATTCATTGATTTTTGCCATTGAAAAACATGTTTTTCATATACCAGAAATGTTTGAAGCTACTGACTGAATGAAAGGAGCTGGCATCTCACTCTCTTTGAATCTTCTTTATCATGCTAGGATTAGCAGGAAAAAGCAAAAAATTTCAGAATTGCACCTTGCAATGTGGAGATATTACTGTTTGTGCATTTACAATATTCATTGATTTTTGCCATTGAAAAACATGTTTTTCATATACCAGAAATGTTTGAAGCTACTGACTGAATGAAAGGAGCTGGCATCTCACTCTCTTTGAATCTTCTTTATCATGCTAGGATTAACAGGAAAAAGCAAAAAATTTCAGAATTGCACCTTGCAATGTGGAGATATTACTGTTTGTGCATTTACAATATTCATTGATTTTTGCCATTGAAAAACATGTTTTTCATATACCAGAAATGTTTGAAGCTACTGACTGAATGAAAGGAGCTGGCATCTCACTCTCTTTGAATCTTCTTTATCATGCTAGGATTAACAGGAAAAAGCTAAAAATTTCAGAATTGCACCGTGCAATGTGGAGATATTACTGTTTGTGCATTTACAATATTCATTGATTTTTGCCATTGAAAAACATGTTTTTCATATACCAGAAATGTTTGAAGCTACTGACTGAATGAAAGGAGCTGGCATCTCACTCTCTTTGAATCTTCTTTATCATGCTAGGATTAGCAGGAAAAAGCAAAAAATTTCAGAATTGCACCTTGCAATGTGGAGATATTACTGTTTGTGCATTTACAATATTCATTGATTTTTGCCATTGAAAAACATGTTTTTCATATACCAGAAATGTTTGAAGCTACTGACTGAATGAAAGGAGCTGGCATCTCACTCTCTTTGAATCTTCTTTATCATGCTAGGATTAACAGGAAAAAGCTAAAAATTTCAGAATTGCACCTTGCAATGTGGAGATATTACTGTTTGTGCATTTACAATATTCATTGATTTTTGCCATTGAAAAACATGTTTTTCATATACCAGAAATGTTTGAAGCTACTGACTGAATGAAAGGAGCTGGCATCTCACTCTCTTTGAATCTTCTTTATCATGCTAGGATTAGCAGGAAAAAGCAAAAAATTTCAGAATTGCACCTTGCAATGTGGAGATATTACTGTTTGTGCATTTACAATATTCATTGATTTTTGCCATTGAAAAACATGTTTTTCATATACCAGAAATGTTTGAAGCTACTGACTGAATGAAAGGAGCTGGCATCTCACTCTCTTTGAATCTTCTTTATCATGCTAGGATTAACAGGAAAAAGCAAAGAATTTCAGAATTGCACCTTGCAATGTGGAGATATTACTGTTTGTGCATTTACAATATTCATTGATTTTTGCCATTGAAAAACATGTTTTTCATATACCAGAAATGTTTGAAGCTACTGACTGAATGGAAGGAGCTGGCATCTCACTCTCTTTGAATCTTCTTTATCATGCTAGGATTAACAGGAAAAAGCTAAAAATTTCAGAATTGCACCGTGCAATGTGGAGATATTACTGTTTGTGCATTTACAATATTCATTGATTTTTGCCATTGAAAAACATGTTTTTCATATACCAGAAATGTTTGAAGCTACTGACTGAATGAAAGGAGCTGGCATCTCACTCTCTTTGAATCTTCTTTATCATGCTAGGATTAGCAGGAAAAAGCAAAAAATTTCAGAATTGCACCTTGCAATGTGGAGATATTACTGTTTGTGCATTTACAATATTCATTGATTTTTGCCATTGAAAAACATGTTTTTCATATACCAGAAATGTTTGAAGCTACTGACTGAATGAAAGGAGCTGGCATCTCACTCTCTTTGAATCTTCTTTATCATGCTAGGATTAACAGGAAAAAGCTAAAAATTTCAGAATTGCACCGTGCAATGTGGAGATATTACTGTTTGTGCATTTACAATATTCATTGATTTTTGCCATTGAAAAACATGTTTTTCATATACCAGAAATGTTTGAAGCTACTGACTGAATGAAAGGAGCTGGCATCTCACTCTCTTTGAATCTTCTTTATCATGCTAGGATTAGCAGGAAAAAGCAAAAAATTTCAGAATTGCACCTTGCAATGTGGAGATATTACTGTTTGTGCATTTACAATATTCATTGATTTTTGCCATTGAAAAACATGTTTTTCATATACCAGAAATGTTTGAAGCTACTGACTGAATGAAAGGAGCTGGCATCTCACTCTCTTTGAATCTTCTTTATCATGCTAGGATTAACAGGAAAAAGCAAAAAATTTCAGAATTGCACCTTGCAATGTGGAGATATTACTGTTTGTGCATTTACAATATTCATTGATTTTTGCCATTGAAAAACATGTTTTTCATATACCAGAAATGTTTGAAGCTACTGACTGAATGAAAGGAGCTGGCATCTCACTCTCTTTGAATCTTCTTTATCATGCTAGGATTAACAGGAAAAAGCTAAAAATTTCAGAATTGCACCGTGCAATGTTGAGATATTACTGTTTGTGCATTTACAATATTCATTGATTTTTGCCATTGAAAAACATGTTTTTCATATACCAGAAATGTTTGAAGCTACTGACTGAATGAAAGGAGCTGGCATCTCACTCTCTTTGAATCTTCTTTATCATGCTAGGATTAGCAGGAAAAAGCAAAAAATTTCAGAATTGCACCTTGCAATGTGGAGATATTACTGTTTGTGCATTTACAATATTCATTGATTTTTGCCATTGAAAAACATGTTTTTCATATACCAGAAATGTTTGAAGCTACTGACTGAATGAAAGGAGCTGGCATCTCACTCTCTTTGAATCTTCTTTATCATGCTAGGATTAACAGGAAAAAGCTAAAAATTTCAGAATTGCACCGTGCAATGTGGAGATATTACTGTTTGTGCATTTACAATATTCATTGATTTTTGCCATTGAAAAACATGTTTTTCATATACCAGAAATGTTTGAAGCTACTGACTGAATGAAAGGAGCTGGCATCTCACTCTCTTTGAATCTTCTTTATCATGCTAGGATTAGCAGGAAAAAGCAAAACATTTCAGAATTGCACCTTGCAATGTGGAGATATTACTGTTTGTGCATTTACAATATTCATTGATTTTTGCCATTGAAAAACATGTTTTTCATATACCAGAAATGTTTGAAGCTACTGACTGAATGAAAGGAGCTGGCATCTCACTCTCTTTGAATCTTCTTTATCATGCTAGGATTAACAGGAAAAAGCAAAAAATTTCAGAATTGCACCTTGCAATGTGGAGATATTACTGTTTGTGCATTTACAATATTCATTGATTTTTGCCATTGAAAAACATGTTTTTCATATACCAGAAATGTTTGAAGCTACTGACTGAATGAAAGGAGCTGGCATCTCACTCTCTTTGAATCTTCTTTATCATGCTAGGATTAGCAGGAAAAAGCAAAAAATTTCAGAATTGCACCTTGCAATGTGGAGATATTACTGTTTGTGCATTTACAATATTCATTGATTTTTGCCATTGAAAAACATGTTTTTCATATACCAGAAATGTTTGAAGCTACTGACTGAATGAAAGGAGCTGGCATCTCACTCTCTTTGAATCTTCTTTATCATGCTAGGATTAACAGGAAAAAGCTAAAAATTTCAGAATTGCACCGTGCAATGTGGAGATATTACTGTTTGTGCATTTACAATATTCATTGATTTTTGCCATTGAAAAACATGTTTTTCATATACCAGAAATGTTTGAAGCTACTGACTGAATGAAAGGAGCTGGCATCTCACTCTCTTTGAATCTTTATCATGCTAGGATTAGCAGGAAAAAGCAAAAAATTTCAGAATTGCACCTTGCAATGTGGAGATATTACTGTTTGTGCATTTACAATATTCATTGATTTTTGCCATTGAAAAACATGTTTTTCATATACCAGAAATGTTTGAAGCTACTGACTGAATGAAAGGAGCTGGCATCTCACTCTCTTTGAATCTTCTTTATCATGCTAGGATTAACAGGAAAAAGCAAAAAATTTCAGAATTGCACCTTGCAATGTGGAGATATTACTGTTTGTGCATTTACAATATTCATTGATTTTTGCCATTGAAAAACATGTTTTTCATATACCAGAAATGTTTGAAGCTACTGACTGAATGAAAGGAGCTGGCATCTCACTCTCTTTGAATCTTCTTTATCATGCTAGGATTAACAGGAAAAAGCTAAAAATTTCAGAATTGCACCGTGCAATGTGGAGATATTACTGTTTGTGCATTTACAATATTCATTGATTTTTGCCATTGAAAAACATGTTTTTCATATACCAGAAATGTTTGAAGCTACTGACTGAATGAAAGGAGCTGGCATCTCACTCTCTTTGAATCTTCTTTATCATGCTAGGATTAGCAGGAAAAAGCAAAAAATTTCAGAATTGCACCTTGCAATGTGGAGATATTACTGTTTGTGCATTTACAATATTCATTGATTTTTGCCATTGAAAAACATGTTTTTCATATACCAGAAATGTTTGAAGCTACTGACTGAATGAAAGGAGCTGGCATCTCACTCTCTTTGAATCTTCTTTATCATGCTAGGATTAACAGGAAAAAGCTAAAAATTTCAGAATTGCACCGTGCAATGTGGAGATATTACTGTTTGTGCATTTACAATATTCATTGATTTTTGCCATTGAAAAACATGTTTTTCATATACCAGAAATGTTTGAAGCTACTGACTGAATGAAAGGAGCTGGCATCTCACTCTCTTTGAATCTTCTTTATCATGCTAGGATTAGCAGGAAAAAGCAAAAAATTTCAGAATTGCACCTTGCAATGTGGAGATATTACTGTTTGTGCATTTACAATATTCATTGATTTTTGCCATTGAAAAACATGTTTTTCATATACCAGAAATGTTTGAAGCTACTGACTGAATGAAAGGAGCTGGCATCTCACTCTCTTTGAATCTTCTTTATCATGCTAGGATTAACAGGAAAAAGCAAAAAATTTCAGAATTGCACCTTGCAATGTGGAGATATTACTGTTTGTGCATTTACAATATTCATTGATTTTTGCCATTGAAAAACATGTTTTTCATATACCAGAAATGTTTGAAGCTACTGACTGAATGAAAGGAGCTGGCATCTCACTCTCTTTGAATCTTCTTTATCATGCTAGGATTAACAGGAAAAAGCTAAAAATTTCAGAATTGCACCGTGCAATGTGGAGATATTACTGTTTGTGCATTTACAATATTCATTGATTTTTGCCATTGAAAAACATGTTTTTCATATACCAGAAATGTTTGAAGCTACTGACGAATGAAAGGAGCTGGCATCTCACTCTCTTTGAATCTTCTTTATCATGCTAGGATTAGCAGGAAAAAGCAAAAAATTTCAGAATTGCACCTTGCAATGTGGAGATATTACTGTTTGTGCATTTACAATATTCATTGATTTTTGCCATTGAAAAACATGTTTTTCATATACCAGAAATGTTTGAAGCTACTGACTGAATGAAAGGAGCTGGCATCTCACTCTCTTTGAATCTTCTTTATCATGCTAGGATTAACAGGAAAAAGCTAAAAATTTCAGAATTGCACCGTGCAATGTGGAGATATTACTGTTTGTGCATTTACAATATTCATTGATTTTTGCCATTGAAAAACATGTTTTTCATATACCAGAAATGTTTGAAGCTACTGACTGAATGAAAGGAGCTGGCATCTCACTCTCTTTGAATCTTTATCATGCTAGGATTAGCAGGAAAAAGCAAAAAATTTCAGAATTGCACCTTGCAATGTGGAGATATTACTGTTTGTGCATTTACAATATTCATTGATTTTTGCCATTGAAAAACATGTTTTTCATATACCAGAAATGTTTGAAGCTACTGACTGAATGAAAGGAGCTGGCATCTCACTCTCTTTGAATCTTCTTTATCATGCTAGGATTAACAGGAAAAAGCAAAGAATTTCAGAATTGCACCTTGCAATGTGGAGATATTACTGTTTGTGCATTTACAATATTCATTGATTTTTGCCATTGAAAAACATGTTTTTCATATACCAGAAATGTTTGAAGCTACTGACTGAATGGAAGGAGCTGGCATCTCACTCTCTTTGAATCTTCTTTATCATGCTAGGATTAACAGGAAAAAGCTAAAAATTTCAGAATTGCACCGTGCAATGTGGAGATATTACTGTTTGTGCATTTACAATATTCATTGATTTTTGCCATTGAAAAACATGTTTTTCATATACCAGAAATGTTTGAAGCTACTGACTGAATGAAAGGAGCTGGCATCTCACTCTCTTTGAATCTTCTTTATCATGCTAGGATTAGCAGGAAAAAGCAAAAAATTTCAGAATTGCACCTTGCAATGTGGAGATATTACTGTTTGTGCATTTACAATATTCATTGATTTTTGCCATTGAAAAACATGTTTTTCATATACCAGAAATGTTTGAAGCTACTGACTGAATGAAAGGAGCTGGCATCTCACTCTCTTTGAATCTTCTTTATCATGCTAGGATTAACAGGAAAAAGCTAAAAATTTCAGAATTGCACCGTGCAATGTGGAGATATTACTGTTTGTGCATTTACAATATTCATTGATTTTTGCCATTGAAAAACATGTTTTTCATATACCAGAAATGTTTGAAGCTACTGACTGAATGAAAGGAGCTGGCATCTCACTCTCTTTGAATCT